>NC_083769.1:14928427-14996681 GCF_963514075.1 Conger conger
GGGAAGGGAGAGAGAGAGGGAGGTGAGAGGGAGAGGAAGTTAGGGAGGGGAGGGGAGAGGGAGAGGGGATTGAGAGGAGGGGAGGAGAGGGATGGAGGGAGGAAGGGGAGGAGGGAGGGAGAGAGGAGATGGAGGGAGGGAGGAAGGAAGGGGAGAGAGGATGGGAGAGGGAGGGAGGGAGGGGAGAGAGGAGAAAGTGAGGGAGTGGGGGAGAGAGACGGAGGGAGAGGGTGGAGGGGGAGAGAGAGAGAGGGAGGGGGGAGGGAGAGAGAGAGAGGAGGAGAGAGAGAGGAAGGGAGGGGAGAGGGGGGAGAGGAGTGAGGAAGGGGGGAGAGAGGGAGGGGAGAGGGGGGAGAGGGAGTGAGGAAGGGGGGAGAGAGGGAGGGGGAGAGGGAGAGAGGGAGAGAGAGAGAGGGGAGAGAGGGAGGGAGAAAGGGGAGAGAGAGAGAGAGAGAGAGAGAGAGGGAGGGAGAGAGAGAGAAGGGGAGAGAGAGAGGGAGGTGAGAGGGAGAGGAGAGGGAGTTAGGGAGGGGAGGGGAGAGGGAGAGGGGGATTGAGAGGGAGAGGAGGAGATGGAGGGAGGGAGGAAGGGAGGGGAGAGAGGGATGGAGAGGGAGGGAGGGAGGGAGGGGAGAGAGGGAGAAAGTGAGGGAGTGGGGGAGAGAGACGGAGGGAGAGGGTAGAGGGGGACAGGGAGGGGGGGGAGAGGGAGGGAGGGGGAGGGAGAGAGAGAGAGAGGGAGGGAGGGAGGGAGGGAGGGAGGGGAGAGAGGAGAAAGTGAGGGAGTGGGGGAGAGAGACGGAGGGAGAGGGTGGAGGGGGAGAGGGAGGGAGAGGGTGGAGGGGGAGAGGGAGGGAGAGAGAGGGAGGGGGGAGGGAGAGAGAGAGAGAGAGGGAGGGGAGAGAGGGAGGGGAGAGAGAGGGAGGGGAGAGGAGGGAGGAGAGAGGGAGGGGAGAGAGAGGGAGGGGAGAGGGAGGGAGGAGAGAGGGAGGGAGCGGAGAGGGAGTGAGGGAGGGGAGAGGGGGAGAGGGAGTGAGGAGGGAGGGGAGAGGGAGTGAGGAAGGGGGGAGAGAGGGACGGGAGAGGGATGAGGGAGGAAGGGGAGAGAGGGAGGGAGGGGGGAGAAAGAGGGAGGGATGTGGGGGAGGGAGAGAGATGGAAGGAGAGGGTGGAGGGTGGGAGGGAGGGAGAGGGGGGGAGGGAGAGGGAGGAGAGAGAGGAAGGGAGGGAGAGAGGGGAGAGGGAGTGAGGAAGGGGGGAGGGAGAGGGAGAGAGGGAGGGGGGAGGGGAGAGGGAGGGGAGAGATGGATGGATGGAGGGAGGGAGAGGAGGGCAGAGAGAGAGGGAAGAGAGAGGGAGAGAGAGAGAGGGAAGAGAGAGGGAGAGGGGACGAAAGAGGGAGGGAGGGAGTGGGGAGAGAGAGGGAGGGAGGGGAGAGGGGAGAGGGGGAGAGGGAGTGAGGAAGGGGGGAGAGGGAGAGAGGGGAGAGAGAGAGAGGGAGAGAGGGAGGGAGAAAGGGGGGGAGAGAGAGAGAGAGAGGGAGGGAGAGAGAGAGGAAAGGGAGAGAGAGAGAGGGAGGTGAGAGGAGAGGGAGTTAGGGAGGGGAGGGGGGAGGGAGAGGGGGATTGAGAGGGAGGGGAGAGGGATGGAGGGAGGAAGGGGGAGGAGGGAGGAGAGGAGGAGATGGAGGGAGGGAGGAAGGGAGGGGAGGGAGGGTGGGGGAGAGAGGGAGAAAGGGAGGGAGTGGGGGAGAGAGACGGAGGGAGAGGGTGGAGGGGGTGAGGGAGGGAGGGAGAGAGGAAGGGGGGAGGAGAGAGAGAGAGAGGGAGGGGAGAGGGGGAGAGGGAGTGAGGAATGGGGGGAGAGGGAGTGAGGAATGGGGGGAGAGGGAGAGTGCGGAAGGGGGGGGAGAGGGAGGGGAGAGGGATTGAGGGAGGAAGGGGAGAGAGGGAGGGAGGGGGGGCGAGAGCAGGAGATGGAGGGAGGGAGGAAGGAGGGAGAGGGGAGGAGGGGAGAGAGGGAGGGGGAGAGAGGAGGGAGTGGGGGGAGAGACGGAGGGAGATGGTGGAGGGGGAGAGGGAGGGGAGAGGGAGAGAGGGAGGAGAGAGGGAGGGGAGAGGGAGGGAGGAGAGAGAGGGAGGAGGGAGGGGAGAGGGGAGAGAGGGGGGAGGGGAGAGGGAGGGAGAGATGGATGGATGGAGGGAGGGAGAGGAGGGCAGAGAGAGAGGGAGGGACGAGGGGGAGAGAGGAGAGGGAAGAGAGGGAGAGAGAGAGAGGGAAGAGAGGGAGAGAGGTAGAGGGGGATTGAGAGGGAGGGAGGGAGTGGAGAGAGGGTTAGGAGAAGATGGAGGGAGGGAGGGAGAGGGGGGAGAGAGAGAGAGGGAGGGGGGAGGGAAGAAGAGGAGATGGATGGAGGGAGGGAGGGGAGAGAGGGAGGGGGGGAGGGAGGGGAGAGAGGAGATGGAGCGAGGGGAGAGAGGGAAGGAGGGGAGAATGGAGGAGGGCGGGAGAGGAGGGCAGAGAGAGAGGGAGGGAGAGGGGGAGAAAGAGGGAGGGAGGGAGGGAGGGAGAGAGAGGGATGAGGGAGGGGAGAGCGGGAGGGAGAGGGAGGGAGGGAAGAGAGGGATAAGGGAGGGGAGGGAGGGAGAGAGAGGGATAAGGGAGGGGAGAGGGAGAAGGAGGGTGAGGTTGAAAATCTAATACAAGGGTAAAAATAAGTGAAAAGTAACTTTCAGAAGACACAAGCAAGTTTAAAAAGCTTTAAACATCTTAAAAATGAGAACAATAAAGAAAATATGAGATTTAAACACATAAAATATGAAAGATGTGTAAAATATGTCTGATGTGTAAAATATGTGAGTGGAGCTCTCCTCTCTTCTCCTCCATCAGATGGCTGTCAGCTCACACTGGACCCCAACACAGCGCACAGAAACCTCCGTCTGTCTGAGGGGAACAGAGAGGTGACCTGTGTGAGAGAGATCCAGTCATATCCTGATCATCCAGAGAGATTTGAGCGCCGGCCCAAGTGTTGTGCAGAGAGGGTGTGTCTGACGCTGTTACTGGGAGGCTGAGTGGAGTGGGCAGGATGGGGTTTCTATAGCAGTGTCATATAAAGAGATCAGCAGGAAAGGGGGGGGTGATGACTGTGGAATGGGACGTAATAACAAGTCCTGGAGTTTGTTCTGCTCTCCCTCCAGTTACTCTTTCTGGCACAATAATGTTCACACTGAAATCCCTGTTCCCTCCTCCTCCAGAATAGGAGTGTACCTGGATCACAGGGCAGGAACTCTGTCCTTCTACAGCGTCTCTGACACAATGACCCTCCTGCACAGAGTCCAGACCACATTCACTCAGCCCCTCTATCCTGGGTTTGGGGTTCATTGGTATAGATCCTCTGTAAAACTGTGTGATCTGGGATGAGGCAGAGAGTGAAGGAGAGAGTAAAATAGGTGAACAAAAAATTATTATTTTTATTTTTTATAAGTGCCTTCAGGGCACATCTCAATAGTCCAGAACAAAAAATTCGTCTTTTTTCAAAAAGAGGAATAAAATTAAGTGGCCAAAAAATTAGGAACACCGGAAAGAAAAGAAAAAATGCAAATAGCCGAAATGTGGAATAAAAAATAACAGAAATGTGGAATAAAAAATAACAGAAATGTGGAATAAAAATAACAGAAAGGTGGAATAAAAAATAACAGAAATGTGGAATAAAAAATAACAGAAATGTGGAATAAAAAATAGCAGAAATGTGGAATTCACGTGACCGCGTTGGTCCGCCGTTATCAGTGCCTGGGCCGTCCAATCCGCTCCTTTCCCTCAGAAGTCCCCCTTCTCCGCCTGTCCCCGATCGGGCCTCCACACCATGGTAACCAGGTCTTATGGGTTCTGTTCTGTACATCGTGTGGGAAATGTTGGGCTGATGCCAATTAAAGCCATTTGAATTTGAATTTGAATTTGAGAGAGGAGAGATGGGGAGAGGGAGAGGAGAAGAGGGAGGGGGGATAGAGAGGAGGGGGGATAGAGAGGGGACAGAGAAAGAGAAAGATATATAGGTCCTCTTCACACTTGTTCTTGTGTTTGATCTGCACTTCGTTGTACGTCGCTCTGGATAAGAGCGTCTGCTAAATGCCATGTAATGTAATGTAATGGGGAGAGAGAGAGAAAGAGACAGAGTGAGAGAGGGAGAGATGGGGAGAGAGAAGGAGACAGTGAGAGATGGGGAGGGGGATAGAGAGGAGGGATAGAGAGAAAGGTATATACATGCATATATGTGGAAGGGTTGTTGTTGTTTACTATGTGTGTTATGCTGGGGGGGTTGTTGTTTTGACTGTAATGTTGTTATTGTCAATGCTTTAATTCACAATTCACTTGTCAGGCAAATAAAGCACATTTGAATCTTGAGAAAGAGGGAGGGGAGGGGAAATTAATTAATCCTGAATTAAAATTTTCATACAATGAAAAACTAGATCCTGAATTATTTATTTAGGGAGGGAGAGAGGGGGGGAGTGGGAGGGGAGATGGGGAGAGGAAGGGGAGGGGAGAGAGGGAGAGGGAGAGAGGGGGGAGAGGAGGGGAGGGAGAGGTGGGGGAGGGAGAGAGAAGGGAGGGGGAGAGAGACAGTGAGAGAGAAAGGGAAAGAGAGACAGTGGGAGGGAAAGATGGAGAGAGGGAGGGGAGCGGGAGGGAGGGGAGGGAGGTGGAGTGACAGTGGGAGGGAGGGGAGAGAGAGGGAGGAGAGGGGAGAGGGGGGGGGAGGGGAGTGGCGGGGGAGGGAGAGGAGAGGGAGGGAGGGGAGAGGAGGGGAGAGAGTGAGGGAGAGGGAGGGGAGAGGGAGGGGAGAGTGGAGGGGGGGGAGGGGGAGGAGAGAAGGGGTAGGGAGAGGGAGGGAGGGGGGAGAGGGGGAGGGAAAGGGAGAGAGTGAGGGAGGGAGAGGGAGAGAAAACGGGAAGGGTGAGTGGGAGGCAGGGGAGAGAGGGGGAGGGAGGGAGGGGAGAGGGAGAGAGACAGTGGGAAAGAGGGAGAAAGGGAGGGGAGGGGAGAGGGGAGACGGAGGGAGGGGAGGGGGAGAGAAGGGAGGGGGAGAGAGAGACAGTGGGAGGGAAAGAGGGAAAGAGACTGGGAGGGAAAGAGGGAGAGAGGGAGTGGAGCGGGAGGGAGGGGAGGGAGGTAGAGAGAGACAGTGGGAGGGAGGGGAGAGGGGGAGGGAGAGAGAAGGGAGGGGAGGGAGAAAGAGACTGGGAGGGAAAAGGGGAGAGAGAGAGAGAGGGAGGGGGGAGGGGAGAGAGACAGTGGGAGGGAGGGAGAGAGGGGAGAGAGGGGGAGGGGAGAGGGAGAGAGAGAGAGACAGTGGGAGGGAAAAAGGGAGGGAGGGAGGCACGGAGGGAGAGAAAGCGGAATGGAGGGAGGGGAGAGGAGGGGAGAGGGAGAGAGAGAGAGAGAGACAGTGGGAGGGAAAGAGGGAGAGATGGAGGGAGGGAGAGGGAGAGAACGGAAGGGAGAGATGGAGGGAGGGGAGTAGGGGAGTGCGAGAGAGGGAGGGGCGAGGAGAGGGGGAGGGAGAGAGGGGGCAGTTAAAAGAAAAAAGAGGGCAGTAAAGCCAGTAAAAAGGCAACTCCTATATCTGGCTCAGAATAGATTCTATTTTACAATCTAAACCAGTCTTCCCCTGTGCTTTATAAATACCACCAAGAGATCCACCCCATTACAAAGAGGACTGTTTCTCTGATTTACAGAGAGAAACTGTTCATTTTCACTCACTGGGATATGTGCTGATATGTGGAGATTTAAATGCCAGAACAGGAAAAGAGGTTGATTTTATTAACTCCAATGGAAACACACACATATTTAGTAACACTCCTCTTCACCCGTCACCAAATACAACGACCAGACAAAACAATGACAGTGTGGTCAACAAGAGTGGGAAACAGGTTCTGCAGCTCTGTAAAAGTCTAGGTCTGTTTATAGTGAATGGCCGGACCAGGGGAGACTCCCTGGGAAGGTTTACATATTGTTCACATTTAGGACAAAGTGTGGTGGATTATGTCATCACTGACCTAGACCCCAGCTTCATCAGGGCATTCCTGGTTAAACCACAGCTCCCTATATCTGATCATTATCAGACTATACTTTACCTGGACAGGACAGAGAAGCTGCTGAGCAGTTCACCTGCAGAGAAGATCTGTCCCCTAAAGCCCCCATAGAAATGGAGTGAAGCCAATATTCAGACATTAAAACTACATTTGGAAAACCCAAAAATCAAAACATTACTTAACTTACACATCTACCTTTGAAGATGTGAACCTGGCTAGCAGAGATTTTAATGAGATTCTCAATACTTTGGCCTCATTGGCAGATATTCCTCCTGTAAAAATGAGAATGAATCTAAAGAACACAAAGGCAGGTGTGCTTTGATCAGGAATGCAGAGCATCAAGAAATTGTTTGCGTACTCTTTCAAACAAAAAACACAGAGATCCATGCAACCAAGAGCTTTGCACTAATTATTAAAATGCTCTAAAAGTACATAAACAACTCTTGCATCGTAAAAAAGGAAAACATATTGAAGCCAAAATAGGTCAAATTGAAGACACTATTGATACAGACACATTTTGGGATCTACACAAAAAGTTTGATGATCATAAGCCAGGACCAGCTATTCAAAATGGCACCATTTGGAAAAATGACTTTGAAAATCTCTAGAAGGAAATCGAAATGGCAGACCTGGCTCAGCACCAGATCAGGACCAAACTGAAATGATTCCCCAAATAAAAAATTAAAAAATCCCTCATTTTTGCTTGAATCCCCCAAGAACAAAAACTATTATTTGTTCTTGGAGAGCATGAACAATCCTTGCCAGTAGTGGCAGAGTTTGTGTTAGAATGCCACAATCTCAGAGAGAAAAAGCAGGAATAAATGTATACTGTATATTCATTTGTATGTTACTAATTAATTGTTATATATAACTGTCATTATACTCTTTTGATTCAATTATTTTATATTATTATATTCTAACTTTGTTTATATTCACATATTATTTATTTACTGATTATTTGTCAATGTTTATTTTATTCATTCTATTGTTTTGGCAACATTGGTGTTTTCCTTTCATGCCAATAAAGCAAATTTGAATTTGAATTTGAATTACATTACATTACATTACGTGGCATTTAGCAGACGCTCTTATCCAGAGCGACGTACAACAAAGTGCAAATCAAACACAAGAACACGTGCAAAAGTGGACCTGAGAGGACGGTACAGTTCCGAGTCCTAGTGTAAACACAGAAATTCAGAACCCTTTAAGAGTACAATCAACTTTCAAACTAGCATACTACAGTTGGCAGTTAGAATACAACAATACAACAGCCAATAAAAACAACAATACTGTTACGACCGGTATTCAAGCAGTCACAACAAAACATGGAGACCAGACAAGGAAAATATATTTAAAGAGTTTTATTTTTCAATACTTGTGTTTCTGTCTGAATGCGTGTCAGAGTGAATCAGTTTAGGGGTGTTTGAGTGTGAGTGCATGTGGAGTGTGGAAATCCAAAATAACAAAGGAAGACCAAGTCAGCCAACAGCCAACAGCCAACAGCCAACAGCCAACAGCCAACAGCCAACAGCCAACAGCCAACAGCCAACAGCCAACAGCCAACAGCCAACAGCTCAGTGAGAAATCACTCCCCTCCCCCCCAAGCCTCTGGGTAAAGCCATTTATCAGGCTCCTTTCAGGTGCAAACACTCAGGAAAATTGGTAACTCATTAAGCAATTATCCAATCAATGATGAGACCATTCCAAGGGAGGGAAAGCACGCAGCACTGCCACCTGCTGGATGACAGCAACAACCTCCGCTGGGGAAGACCAGGCATGGTCGTGACATCCCCCTCCACAAGAGAGGCCCCTCCTCCCTGGCACCAAAACCAAAGATTAAGGCACCAGTTCATACCATAAACCCCTGCAACACAATACAGAGCATACCTAAGCTAGCATGCACTTAAATGAAAGCGACAGACTAGATGGGAGCTCTAGAGAGTGCATCCGTCACTATATTATCTCGACCTTTAATATGAGAGACCTGCAGGTTAAAACTCTGCAAGTAGAGACAAATAAGCGCTAATGCTTCTTTCTCAATCACCGAATAGTTGCATTGGTAAGAATGACATTTCCTGGAGAAGTAGGACACTGGGAGGTCAAGCCCATGCTCATTCTCCTGTAATAACACAGCGCCAGCTCCAATGCCACTTGCATCAACCTGGATTTTGAAAGGTTTGCCAAAACAAGGAGCAGCGGGCACAGGAGCACTACAGAGTAAAGACTTTAAGGACCACTAAACTTTGCCTTAAAGGGAGATCCCAAAACAGGCAAGAGCGCCAAAACTTGATCCCCCGGCCAAAACTGGCGGTTTTCAGCGTGGCGATCGAATAAACGCTTCCTTTTGTCTTGTGAGACAGTCAGGTTTTTCCTGAGCCATGATACAGGCTCGATAAAGCCTCAGCTTGAAACCACTCACATAGTCAAGCACATTCGGGGAAGGGTCAGCTGTTTTCCAACTATCAGCCAACACAGTTAAAGGGCCACAAACTGTGTGACCAAAGACCAGTTCATTTGGAGAAAAGCCTGTGCTTTCTTGGGCGACTTCCCTAATTGCCAAGAGCAACCATGGTAACCCCTCTTCCCAGTCACTTGCCAACTCTACACAATAGGCCCGCAATTTTAAAGTTTGATGAAATCTTTCCAAGGACCCCTGACTCTCAGGATGGTAAGCTGACGAGATGTTATGTTTGATGTTTAAAAGTTTCAAAACATAAGCAAATGTACCAGACATAAAGTCAGTACCCTGATCACTTTGGACAATCTCAGGAATCCCAAAGATAGAAATGAAATTATTTAAGGCTCGCAACACTGGCTTCGCTCTGATAGAGCGTAGGGGATAAACCATTGGGTAACGGGTACTTTGACACATCACAGTCAACAAATACTTATTACCACGACAAGATGGAGGAAGAGGGCCTACACAGTCCACTAGGAGATGCATGAATGGCTTTTCCACTACTGGAATAGGGTACAGTGGAGCTGGACGTATTTTATGAGCAGGCTTGCCTGCCAACTGGCATACATGACACGTTTTACAAAACGCAGCTACGTCTCTCTTTAATCGCGGCCAGAAAAAATTCCGTAAGATGCGGTTGTACGTTTTTTTCACACCCAAATGGCCAGCAATGTTCTCATGTGAGGTCCCCAGCACCATTTCTCTGAACTTTTTGGGGACTACAATTTGATCAATGACTTCCTCTTTCAAGACACCTAAATGAGAGGCCCACCTTCTCATTAACAAGCCGTTTTTTAAATAATATCCCAAAGGTGCCCTCTCTAACTCATCCTCCGGACAGACCATGCTGAACAATGGTTTTAAGGTACCATCACTCTTTTGCTCAGTTATGACCTCCTCTCTGGAAACAGAGGTCAGTGGCTCGGAAAACTTAACCTCCTCAGCTTTTAGCGGGGTAGGAGAAGAAACATCTGTGGTATTGAGCCATGAGGGTGAGCAGTGCTTTGCCTGGGCAGTACTGGGCTCCCCTCTTGACTCTAGCTGGGTGCGGTCTCACTGCACACGCAGGAAACACTGAAGGGTGTTGTTTAGCAAGTTCATCTAACTCCCCAGAAGAAACTGGATCCGGTATAACCACCACAGGTTGAACATTTTTCCAGACCTTACCACCAGCTAGGTCATTGCCAAGAATAACTTCCACTCCTTCCACCGGCAAGGAGGGACGGACAGCAACCACCACATCGTCCCGCACCAGATCAGAGTCCAAATGAATCCTGTGCAGAGGTACACTCATGGGAATTAGACCAATACCACGAACCAGGACATTCTCCCCAGTAGCAGAGGACTCAGAAAAGGGCAACACATGACAAAGAATTAAAGTTTGAGCAGCACCAGTGTCTCTTAACACGCGCACAGGTTTTTTACTGAGATCACCTACAAATGAAACATAACCATCAGAAATAAAAGGGCTATACTCTGCTTCCACGATTTCTGCATTGGAAAGCTCTTCTTTTTTTGACAACCCCACATGAGAGACAGCTGTTGTAAGTGAACGTTCAGAGACAGCTAAAGCCATTGGCTTTGTGTGCACAGCGGAAGTAGGCTTCTGACTCATGGAAATAGGACACTCGTTTCGACCCTTAATACCACAAGCATGGCATACACGGGTAGGAACAAATTTACCATCTGTACCAGGAACAGACCTGATTACAGGGGCAGAAGTACTCCCACCAGAGTGAGAACGAGGTGGGGAGAAATCACGTCCCCCAGGGCGAAAAGGGAAAGTTTTTCGCTGCTCAAAACGCTGAGATCGGAGAGCAGAGCGATTGTTTTTATGGGTAAGAACATAATCATCAGCCAATACAGCGGCCGAGGCAGCAGTACTCGGGCCACGTTCACTGATGTAAGTAGCCACAGACTCAGAAATTGAATTTTTGAACTGCTCAAGAATGATCAATTCACTGAGTGATTCAAATGTTAAAACATCAGAAGATTTACACCACCGGGTAAAGTGATTCGTTAACTCTCTGACAAAGTCTACATGCGTTTGCTGATCAGTACGTTTCCATTTCCTGAATCTCTGCCTATAACTTTCTGGTACAAGCTCATAGACTTTTAACACCGCATCTTTCACCTCTTTATAAGACGAGACATTACTATCCAATGCAGTTAGTGCCTCTTGAGCCTTCCCAATGAAAACACACTGCAGCAGCAAGATTTGGTCAGTCTCCTCCCATTTTCTGGATTTAGCCACTCTTTCAAACAACTGAAAAAATGTTTCCGGATCCCTTTCATTGAATTTTGGAACTAATCGCAAATTATGCGTTATGTTGCTCTTCTCTTGACCAGGCGCTCCAGTAAAACTTTCATTGAGCATTGACCGTTCACTAGCAGGTAATGAGAACTGCGACTCATGAAATCTTGCCAAATCTCTTTGTTTCTCTTGTTCAAGGACCAACTTGTCCCCCTCTAACTGCACTCGTAATTTCTCTTTTTCCAACTCCAAATCCAATTGACGTTCTTTCCTTTTTTCTTTTTCCAACTCCAACTCAGCCAATTTTATTTGCAATGCAGCATCCACATCCGCCATCTTTCCCAACAATCCTTTATCTACGGCAATTTGACACAATAATTTTCGGAGTGCAGAGACCCTACGTTTTCCTACCCACGACACACCCCAAAATTCTGCGAGTAACAACAATTCAATTCTTTCCAATAAATGGAAACTGGTTATGGAAGGACAAAGTAAAAATTCATTTACTTTCGGATCCTTATGCAATATTTTAGGTGGCAACCTCGGCAGGAAAGAACAAACTTTACATCCCAGACAACCCTTTTATCTCACAGTACAACCTGCGACACAGTCAAGTTGCGACTCCACAATACACACATGTACGGCTTTTGAGTCTCCAAAGACCAAAGCTATTCCCGTTTTCCCACACAATATACCTACAGCCCCCCCCCCCCCCGTGGTTTACGGCGGGACTTTTAACCCACAAGCTTGATAGCGACCAAAACAGGCCAGTGGATAGCCTGCCAGGAGCACCACGATTAGGGCACCCAAGCAATGCTTCAACCGACCCCACGAAACAAAACAAACATGCCGCCACTATCCTACTAGGGAATATTTTAACAAAGCACACAAAAAGCCAACGTTTGTATATTGCGAGGTACACCACTTACCGTGAGCAGGCTGGTTGTGCAGGGGTTGATAACAATAGGAAGCCTTCCTATTGAAGATAACTGAAAGATTTTCCTGACGGTCTCCCAGCACCTCAACAGGGTGTAGAACACGAAGATCCTTTGTGGATGTCACCAACAACAGGAATGATCAGACAAATAGTTGTCTATCAAACCAATCCCTCCGCTGCCACCATTTTGTTACGACCGGCATTCAAGCAGTCACAACAAAACATGGAGACCAGACAAGGAAAATATATTTAAAGAGTTTTATTTTTCAATACTTGTGTTTCTGTCTGAATGCGTGTCAGAGTGAATCAGTTTAGGGGTGTTTGAGTGTGAGTGCATGTGGAGTGTGGAAATCCAAAATAACAAAGGAAGACCAAGTCAGCCGTCAGCCAACAGCCAACAGCCAACAGCCAACAGCCAACAGCCAACAGCCAACAGCCAACAGCCAACAGCCAACAGCCAACAGCCAACAGCCAACAGCCAACAGCCAACAGCCAACAGCCAACAGCCAACAGCCAACAGCCAACAGCCAACAGCCAACAGCTCAGCCCGGAGTGAGAAATCACTTCCCCCCAAGCCTCTGGGTAAAGCCATTTATCAGGCTCCTTCAGGTGCAAACACTCAGGAAAATTGGTAACTCATTAAGCAATTATCCAATCAATGATGAGACCATTCCAAGGGAGGGAAAGCACGCAGCACTGCCACCTGCTGGATGACAGCAACAACCTCCGCTGGGGAAGACCAGGCATGGTCGTCACAAATACCTATACAAGCAACGATATCTATACATAAGTGCCATTACGGTCTAAGGCTAATCACGGTGATTGTGAGTTGGGGAGGGAAAGGTGTAGCCTGAAGAGATGGGTCTTCAGTCTGCGCTTGAAGGAGGTCAGAGACTCTGCCGTTCTGACCTCCACCGGGAGGTCATTCCACCACTGTGGGACCAGGACAGACAACAGTCGTGAGCATGAAGTGCAGGTGTGGCGAGGGGGAGGCGCCAGACGGCACAAAGTGGCAGAACGGAGGGGTCTTGTTTTCCCAACCAGAAACCTTCTGGAGTTAGGATGTAGAGGACAGAAGCCATGCAGGATGTCTTTCAAATCTGTGGTTTCACCCTGCAACCCAGAATTCAGGAACAGCACTTGCAAATCAAACCCAAACACATTCACACCATATAATCTTCTGTACGTTTATTCACCATGAACCATACATGATTTTCTCTCAAATAGTTTCTCTCAGTTTTTTGTTCAGTATTTCATGAAAGCTTGTCATTTGCAGCCAGAGTGCCAAAAGCAATAATAATGAGAAAACCATCGTATTATTCTGAATCAAAGAGACAAAAAAGATTTGGAGAACAAGAGAAAAAGACAGGCTCCTGAGAGGAGGGTGGATGTCATGCCTTTTGCATGCGAGTGCACACTCAGTTACACTAGAAGTATATACAGTGGTGTGAAAAATCTTCCTGATTTCTTATTTTTTCCATGTTTGTCACAGTTAAATGTTTCAGATCATCAAACAAATTTAAATATTAGTCAAAGACAACACAAGTAAACACAAAATGCAGTTTTTAAATGAAGGTTTTTATTATTAAGGGAGAAAAAAAATCCAAACCTACATGGCCCTGTGTGAAAAAGTGATTGCCCCCTAAACCTAATAACTGGTTGGGCCACCCTTAGCAGCAACAACTGCAATCAAGCGTTTGCGATAACTTGCAATGAGTCTCTTACAGCGCTGTGGAGGAATTTTGGCCCACACATCTTTGCAGAATTGTTGTAATTCAGCCACATTGGAGGGTTTTCGAGCATGAACCACCTTTTTAAGGTCGTGCCACAGCATCTCAATAGGATTCAGGTCAGGACTTTGACTAGGCCACTCCAAAGTCTTCATTTTGTTTTTCTTCAGCCATTCAGAGGTGGACTTGCTGGTGTGTTTTGGATCATTGTCCTGCTGCAGAACCCAAGTTCGTTTCAGCTTGAGGTCACGAACAGATGGCCGGACATTCTCCTTCAGGATTTTTTGGTAGACAGCAGAATTCATGGTTCCATTTATCACAGCAAGTCTTCCAGGTCCTGAAGCAGCAAAACAGCCCCAGACCATCACACTACCACCACCATATTTTACTGTTGGTATAATGTTCTTTTTCTGAAATGCGGTGTTACTTTTACGCCAGATGTAATGGGACACACACCTTCCAAAAAGTTCAACTTTTGTCTCGTCAGACCACAGAGTATTTTCCCGAAAGTCTTGGGGATCATCAAGATGTTTTCTGGAAAAAGTGAGACGAGCCTTAATGTTCTTTTTGCTCAGCAGTGGTTTTCGTCTTGGAACTCTGCCATGCAGGCCATTTTTGCCCAGTCTCTTTCTTATGGTGGAGTCATGAACACTGACCTTAACTGAGGCAAGTGAGGCCTGCAGTTCTTTGGATGTTGTTGTGGGGTCTTTTGTGACCTCTTGGATGGGTCATCGCTGCGCTCTTGGGGTAATTTTGGTCGGCCGGCCACTCCTGGGAAGGTTCACCACTGTTCCATGTTTTCGCCATTTGTGGATAATGGCTCTCACTGTGGTTCGCTGGAGTCCCAGAGCTTTAGAAATGGCTTTATAACCTTTTATGGATGTGATGCTTTGACTTGTGGAAGAACCTATGCACTTGTAAATCGCTTTGGATTAAAAGCGTCTGCCAAATGACTAAAATCTAAAATGTGATGCATTATAAAAGATTGCTGTGCTGAAAGAACGTCTGCAAAGACAGGCTGCCTGTCACACACACTCACACACACACACACACACACACACACAAACATACACACACACACAAACATTTACACACACAAGCACACACACAAATATACACACACATACACACAAACATACACATACAAACACACAACCATGCACACACACAAACATACACATAGACACAAACATACACACACACACATACATACAAACATACACACACACACAAACACATACACACAAGCACAAAAATTCACAGGAAGTGTGGAATGTAGTTTGTTTATCCTGGGCTGAAATACCTGTTTCTAGGTGCCAGAAGTTGGTTGACTCGATGCAACACAGATGCACAGCAGTTATCAAAAACAATGGTTATGCAACTAAATATTAGTTCAGTAATTTAAAGTGAAGTTTAAATCTTGCAAAATGTCTTCAGTTTATACAGTTTGAAGAGAAAAATGTTGACACAGCCATTTTTTTTTAACAGATTAATATTCCTTTTCTTTGCTTCCTGTAAAAGAATAACGCAGACTTGATATAATTGGCTAATGCCTTGATTTGCAGTTTTATGTTGGCATCGTAATTATGTGGGTGCTATAGCTCATCCAGAACATGGTTGGCCAAGTGGTCTTCAACCTTCTCACCGCATCCTCAACTTGCCCACCTAAACATTCCCAACCCTCTCACCTGTCACTCCCCTGCTGACATCACTCTACTGCATATGTAATGAATACATAATGCCATTTTAGTAGTGTATGCATTCTGTAGGCCTATGCCAACAGTAAAACAAACAAACAGTATCAACCCCGATACTTGTTATGCTGCTGCTGGTGGACAGAAGGCCTGTGGGGAATCCAGCGGTCCTGGAGCCAGACTGCAGGAGCTGTGTGGCTGAGATGTGCAGGGCAGCCCAGAGGAGCTCCAGGAGACACAGGGGATCACTGAGAGCCGTGGGGGTCTGCCTTCAGACATAAGGCCACATAGGGCCACATAGGGCCACATTGGCTCAGGCGGTAAGAGCAGTCGTCTGGGATTTGGAGGGTTGCTGGTTCGATTCCCGCTCTGGGTGTGTCGAAGTGTCCCTGAGCACGACACCTAACCCCTAAATTCTCCTGAAGAGCTGGTCGGTGCCTTGCATGGCAGCCAATCGGTGTTGGTGTGTGAGTGCGTGTATGAATGGGTGAATGAGAAGCATCAATTGTACAGCGCTTTGGATAAAGGCGCTATATAAATGCCAACCATTTACCATTTATAGGTGTTACACAGCAGTGTGATTTCTGCACAGCCACTGCATTTCTAAACATCCAGCTCTGGAGGGATCAATGAAATAGCATTAAATCAGGGTGGAGTTCCTCGACATTAGCGACATTGGCTCAGGTGGTAGGAGCTGGCAGTTGGAGGATCGCTGGTTCAATCCTGCCCTGGGTGTGTCAAAGTGTCTCTGAGCAAGACACTTAACTTGTCATCCATCGCACCTGTTTTCCATTCCCTTGCTGCTCTCTAACTAATTGTCTACACCTGTCTACACCCGCATTTATAGCCCAGTCGCACTTCTGTTCTTTTGCGAAATTGTCTGCCTCTTGTCCGTCAAAGCAACTCTTGAGCATTATGTACTGATTGATTCACGTTTAGATCCAAGCCTGTTTTTTGACCATCGTTTATTGATTTCTGTTTCGTTGACCATTGCCTGTTTTTGACTACGTCCTTGCCTACTGTTATTGTACCTTTGCCTCGCTGCTCTGTTTACGGTTACGACTTCCGCATCGCCCTCGACTACGACCCTGCCTGCCGCCCTCCTGTACTTCTGCCCCGCTGACAGCTCTCCTGCTACCGGACCTCCCTGCACGTCTACCGACTACGAGTTTGCCTCTTCCCTCGGCACTGTGTTTTATTGGCTGGATTTATTGGCTGGATCTACGTGTATGGACTTTGTTTGTTTTGAATACGCTCCTGGGATTCGTCCCGAATAAAGCCCTGATGGGACTTTATATTACCATTGTTTCTGAGTCGTGCATTTTGGGTTCAACCCCCACACACCCGTCTCACCCTCTTGACTAACTTGCTGATCAGCTCACTAGCATTAATCAGAGCCATGATCCAAAAATACCACAAATCAAACTGATCAACCACCACCTAAAATCCAACTACACAAAACATTGGAGAACTGAAATTGAATCACAAACCAAAACTGAATGCTAGAAGCAAGTAAACAGAGACATCAAATTGGCAAACTACCTTCAACTCCCTACATTAAGAGAAAGGAAAACACTGACCAAATTCAGAGTGTGGATCATAAATTAGAAATTGAGAAAGGGAGACACACTAAATCTTGGAAGCCAAGAGAGCAAAGACTGGGTAACCATTGTGATTCGCAGGAGGTGGAGACAGAGACACGTTTTCTGCTGTCAGACAATTGGAAGAGAATATTTCCCCAAATTAAAAAAAAGAATCCCTAATTTTTGCTTGATCCCTCAAGAACAAAAACTGCTATTTGTTCTTGGAGAGCATGAACAATCCTTGCCATTAGTGACAAAGTTTGTGTTAGAATGCCACAATCTCTGAGAGAAAAATCAGGGATAAATGTATACTGTATATCACTTTGTATGTTACTAATTAATTATTATATATAACTGTCATTTTACTTTTTGGATTCAATTATTTAATTAATTTTTATATTATTATATTCTTATTTTGTTTATATTCACATATTATCATTTATTTACTGATAATATGTCAATGTTTATTATATTTATTGTATTGCTTTGGCAACATTGGTATTTTTTCGTTTCATGCCAATGAAGCAAATTTCAATTTCAATTTCAATTTCAATTTCAATTTCAATTTCAATTTCAATTTCAATTTCAATTTCAATTTCAATTTCAATTTCAATTTGAGAGAGAGAGAGGGGGAGTGGATGCTTTTGCAACACATGGGTAAACACAGACCGCCAGGCAAATTGACTATTGCCAGAAAGCATGAGCCAATACATAACCTCTCCAAAAGTCCTATGAAGAAATATAACGGCAGTATTAAGAATCTGGCAACCTCTAATCTTCACAAGGGGGCTGAAAATGGAGATAAGGAAAATAACCATTGTAATCATCAGCAGCCCTGCTACAGTGTCCACAGAAGCACTCCCAAACCCCACTCTCCCTCTACTGAAAAGGCCAGGCCTCTTGTAGCCCTCATAACCTGCTATTTGGCCACAGCAAGACTACAGTGGCCATCCCTGTATGAAGGGGCGGTGCTGCCACCTGGTGGACAGCACCCTACTTTTCCTTCCTGTCACCAGAGCCCCAAACTCACTTTCCCAACCAGAAACCTTCTGGAGTTAGGATGTAGAGGACAGAAGCCATGCAGGATGTCTTTCAAATCTGTGGTTTCACCCTGCAACCCAGAATTCAGGAACAGCACTTGCAAATCAAACCCAAACACATTCACGCCATACAATCTTCTGTACGTTTGTTCACCATGAAGTTTTGTTCAGCGCCTCATCTCTAAAACGGAATCGATGTCAGTCTATTTTATTCATCATATCGCTGATAAATATGATGTTACCTGCTCCTAAAGCATTATACGAAAGCCACAGTGCCCTCTTCATTTAGGTCAATGTCCCTAATGTCCCTAATCCGCAGAACTCTCCACAAAACTTGATTGTCCTGTTTGATATTTTGATCAGGCAGCATGGATGGTGCAGTGGGCAGCATGGATGGTGCAGTGGGTAGCATGGATGGTGCAGTGGGTAGCATGGATGGCGCAGTGGGTAGCACTGCCGCCTCACAGCAAGAAGGTCCTGGGTTCCAATCCCGCTCGGCCGGGGCCTATCTGTGTGGAGTTTGGCCGGGGCCTCTCTGTGCGGAGTTTGGCCGGGGCCTCTCTGTGTGGAGTTTGGCCGGGGCCTCTCATTGTGAAGTTTGGCCGGGGCCTCTCATTGTGGAGTTTGCATGTTCTTCCCGTGTCTGCGTGGGTTTTTTCCGGGTACTCCGGTTTCCTCCCACAGTCCAAAGACATGCAGGTTAGGCTGATTGGAGAGTCTAAATTGCCCATAGGTATGAGTGTGTGAGTGAATGGTGTGTGTGCCCTGTGATGGACTGGCGACCTGTCCAGGGTGTATTCCTGCCTTTCGCCCAGTGTATGCTGGGATTGGCTCCACCCCCCCTGCAACCCTATTCAGGATAAGCGGGTTAAGATAATGGATGGATGGATGGATGGATGGATGGATATTTTGATTAATAATGGATATTGACCTAATTCTGCCCTGCATGCATTGTTTGTTGTCTCTGTATAATCGTGTCATTGATGACAAAAATGTCATTTTCTCATGAGTAAATTGATGGGTTGCTAAATTAGTTTTTCTCAATTGCTAACGCACTAAAACTGGATCTTTGAGCAAAAACTCCCAAGTGATTACTTCAGCTCACAGAGGACCAACACATCTCTCAAAACTAAAAACACTTTCACTTGTTTTAGCCCATGCTGCAGATGCTCAAATGTTTCCTGCAAATCTCTACAAACAAATGCCCTCATGAATCAGTGGTTCCATGCTGTGCTCTTACAACAAACAAACACAACCTAAACTCAGGTCACACCTTTCTCCAGATGTAAACACAAATCAGTCACCATCTCAGGATCAATCAATAGGGCCACAGTTTGTGTCTGTGAGCTTCTGAACAATGGATTCTCAAAATGAACAAGCTGCCCAGTGAGCTAGAGTGCCCTACTGTAAATTACTGTATTACCTACCTTACTGTATTTACAATACATATACCAATTTTTGAGCTGTATGTTCTGGCCGAACCCCACGAATATGTCTTTGTTGACGTGAGTTTAACCTGACGAAAAGGTGGAGCAGTGGAAGAATATCATTGGCCAGCATGCCATTGTTGAGGTGCCAGAACAACGAGGAGGCAACGTGAGCCAATGTGCCTCCATCAGCCAGTGGGGCGTCCTCCACCGCCTTGTCTTACATCATGGTACACCTGGTTGCATTCCTAAATAACATGGAAAACAACATGGTACACCTGGTTGCATTCCTAAATAACATGAAAAAACAACATGGTACACCTGGTTGCATTCCTATATAACATGGAAAACAACATGGTACACCTGGTTGCATTCCTAAATAACATGGAAAACAACATGGTACACCTGGCTGCATTCCTAAATAACATGGAAAACAACAGGGTACACCTGGTTGCCTTCCTAAATAACATGGAAAACAGCATGGTACACCTAGTTTCATTCCTAAATAACATGGAAAACAACATGGTTCACCTGGTTGCATTCCTAAATAACATGGAAAACAACATGATACACCTGGTTGCATTCCTAAATAACATGGAAAACAACATGGTACACCAGGTTGTATTCCTAAATAACATGGAAAACAACATGGTACACCAGGTTGCATTCCTAAATAACATGAAAAAACAACATGGTACACCTGGTTGCATTCCTACATAACATGGAAAACAACATGGTACACCTGGTTGCATTCCTAAATAACATGGAAAACAACATGGTACACCTGGCTGCATTCCTAAATAACATGGAAAACAACAGGGTACACCTGGTTGCCTTCCTAAATAACATGGAAAACAGCATGGTACACCTAGTTTCATTCCTAAATAACATGGAAAACAACATGGTTCACCTGGTTGCATTCCTAAATAACATGGAAAACAACATGATACACCTGGTTGCATTCCTAAATAACATGGAAAACAACATGGTACACCAGGTTGTATTCCTAAATAACATGGAAAACAACATGGTACACCAGGTTGCATTCCTAAATAACACAGAAAACAACATGGTACACCTGGTTGCATTCCTAAATAACACAGAAAACAACATGGTACACCTAGTTTCATTCCTAAATAACATGGAAAACAACATGGTTCACCTGGTTGCATTCCTAAATAACATGGAAAACAACATGGTACACCTGGTTGCATTCCTAAATAACATGGAAAACAACATGGTACACCAGGTTGTATTCCTAAATAACATGGAAAACAACATGGTACACCAGGTTGCATTCCTAAATAACACAGAAAACAACATGGTACACCTGGTTGCATTCCTAAATAACACAGAAAACAACATGGTACACCTGGTTGCATTCCTAAATAACACAGAAAACAACATGGTACACCTGGTTGCATTCCTAAATAACACAGAAAACAACATGGTACACCTGGTTGCATTCCTAAATAACACAGAAAACAACATGGTACACCTGGTTGCATTCCTAAATAACACAGAAAACAACATGGTACACCTGGTTGCATTCCTAAATAACACAGAAAACAACTTGGTCCACCTGGTTGTATTCCTAAATAACACAGAAAACAACATGGTACACCTGGTTGTAATCCTAAATAACACAGAAAACAACATGGTACACCTGGTTGTAATCCTAAATAACACAGAAAACAACATGGTACACCTGGTTGTAATCCTAAATAACACAGAAAACAACATGCAGCAACAGGAAGAAGGGGAGCCAGGAGGGCCAGAGTAGTCGCACAATGTTGTCATTTGGGAGAACGTCAGTTTCCATCCTGCTGCTCTGGTTCCTGCCTGGCTCACTGACCAGGCAAGATATCTTGGTGTTATTTCTGCCTGCATATTCATTCCTCAACCCTATTGAATGACTTCAGTTTTTTGTTCCTTTGACAGTGTTATGTTTACTGGACAGTACTTTTCAGTCCTGCAAATCAAATATTTGGAAATTTGCACACTTCCTCATTCGTTAGGAGTGTAACATTGTAAAGATCAAAATCTGAGAACCAGAAAATAAGCTTATGACTCCTAACTCACTGCTATAAAAAGTTTTGAATTTATTGTTGTGAATTTATCTGACTGGTGTGTTGGGGGTAGTCTACATTTTCTGTATTTTTGATAGCTTGTTTGTGCTATATGAAGGCAAGGTTTAATTTTGATGGAAGAGTATATGTTCTTTAGAAGATAATTTGAGTTGGGACTGTGTCAATAGTTTTGAGAAAAGGTTGAATTGTTTCATAAATGTCTCTTAGTAATCATAAAAAAATCATTATAAGCCTAATGTCGACTCTACAGCCCCCTCTAGTGGTCGTAATATACACCTTATATTGAGACAATAGTTTCAGGCTAATCTGTTTTCAGAACAAGCAGGCCTATTGATTGTTGATTGATTTATGTGGCACACAACTTTATTTCAGGACTTATTAATCTATTAAATTAATTAATAGATCTCACGTGCAGCAGTGGGGAACAATAACATGCACAACTGCAGGAACAGCAACAAGTGCTTGAAGATACAGCCTATGACTGAAATAAAAATCCATCAACACTGTCGACAAGGGTCGTCAAAATGCCATGTCAAACATGGGCAGCCTAGCGCCTAGCCCAAGTGACTAAGGTGCTTCACTGAGACCCGGAAGGTTGGTGGTTCAAGCCCCAGTGTGACCACAATAAGATCTGTGCAGCTGTGTGTCTGTCTGTGCCGTGGATCTTTCTGCCTCCAAACTCCCTTCAAACAAAATCTGGTACAAAGAAAAGGTGAGGGGATCATTGCTGTACCAATTTTACACAAAACTGCCATTTTAGACACTCCATCAACTTTCCCCTGAACAGGATAATATTATCCTTTCTTAGTTTTTCGATTGGTGTTTCAGTTATTTATATAATGTTCAATAGGGGGAAGCATTTACCCACTTAAAAAAACATATTCCCGCCCTCAGCTCCAAGCCCCTAGGCCATCCTCTCTCCTGGACAGCGCATCAGCATTCTGGTGCAGCTTCCCAGCGCGATGCTCCACCTTGAACCGGTAGGGTTGCAGCTCTAAAAACCAGCGGGGCACTCGGGCGTTGCTGTCCCGGTTAAGGTACATCCATTTTAGGGGTGATCGGTCACTAACAAGAACTCACGGTCGAGTAGGTAATATCGTAATTTACATACCGCCCGAGGCGTTATGTCATGATGGCGAGGCATTGCTTCTCGACCGTGGCGTAATTCCTTTCATGGCTGAGGAGTTTCCAGCTTATGTACGTCACTGGATGCTCCACTCCGTGCTGGATCTGCGACAGGACTGCTCCCAGGCCCACTTCTGACGCGTCTCTCTGCAGCACAAAGGCTTTCTGAAAGTCGGGAGTGATCAGTACGGGTTCCTCCCCCAGGGCGCCCCGTAAGTCCTGGAAGGCTGCGAGGGGGTTCCACTGGACCCGGTTGGGCTGCTCCCTTTTGGTGAGGTCATGTAGCGGGGCTGCTCGTGCTGCAAACTCTGGAATAAACTGTCGGTAGTACCCCACCAGAGCCAGGAACATCCTCACCTGGTTCTTTGTGGCCGGTTGGGGTCTGGTGACAATGCTGTCGACCTTGTTCTCCTGGGGCTTCACCCGCCCCCTCCCGACAGTGTGGCCGTGATAGGCTGCTTCCTCCAACCCGATCCGGCACTGCGCAGGGTTAGCCGTCAGCGCGGCCTCCCTCAGGGACATCAGCACTGCTTCGACCCTGCGGACATGACTGTCCCAGTGGGTGCTGTGGATGATGATGTCATCCAGGTAGACTGCCGCATACATCTGGTGGGGTCGCAATACCTGGTCCATCAATCTCTGGAACGTGGCCGGGGCTCCGTGCACGCCAAAGGGGAGGACTGTGTACTGGTAGAGTACTGTGTACTGGTAGAGGCCTGTGTACTGGTAGAGTACTGTGTACTGGTAGAGGCCTGTGTACTGGTAGAGTACTGTGTACTGGTAGAGGACTGTGTACTGGTAGAGTACTGTGTACTGGTAGAGTACTGTGTACTGGTAGAGGCCTGTGTACTGGTAGAGTACTGTGTACTGGTAGAGGACTGTGTACTGGTAGAGGCCCGTGGGGGTCGCAAAGGCCGTCTACTCCCTGGTGAACTTGCCAATATCCCCGCGTCAGGTCCAGGGTGCTGATGAATTGGGCGGGGCCCATCCGGCTTGGGGACCAGCACCACGGGACTGAACCAGGCACTGCGGCTTTCCTCAATGACCCCGAGGTCGAGCATTTTCTTCACCTCCTCCCGTATGGCGTGTCAGCAAGCTTGTGGGATTCTGTAGGGTCGTAACTTCACCGTCTTCCCGGGCTCAGTGCTGATGTCGTGGGCGATTAGGTGGGTACGGCCGGGCATAGTCCAGTAGATGTCCCGGTTCCGGTCCACCAGCTCACGTAGCGCTTGCTTCTGGCGGGAGCTCGGCTGCTCTCCAGTCCTCACGTCAGGAGCTGGGGTCGGAGCTGGGGGCGGCTCATGCCATCTCTTCATCAGGGTCACATGGTATATCTGGAGGCAGTGTTGTCGCCCCGGCTGTCTCACCCGGTAGTTCACTGGTCCCTTGCGCTCCACGACCTCATACGGCCCATGCCATCGGGCCAGAAACTTACACTCACTGGTGGGGACTAGGATCATCACCTTGTCTCCTGGGGCGAATTCTCTCACCTGTGCTCCCCGGTTATACAGCCTGGCTTGCTCCTGTTGTACCCGTTCCATGTGGGCCCTCATCATGGGCCAGATCTGGGCCATCCGCCGGTCCATCTGCTCCACGTACTCGATCAGGCTGCGGGTTTGGGATGGTTGCTGTTCCCAGGCCTCCTTCGCCAGGTCTAGTGATCCCCGGGGTCGTCTGCCGTATAACAATTCAAAAGGGGCGACTGAATCACACAAATCAGAAAAGGTCAGAACATTAGAAGCCATATTTTTGTATTTTGACACAAATGATTTATTGCTTTTAAGTATGTATACATCGTTCTGTTCTGTTTTTTACCTACCTCTTATGTGTTTTGTAATATAAGTTATGTAGTGTTACGGACATGGATGCTATTGCTGCTGGAATGCCAGAATTTCCCTCTGGGGATAAATAAATTACTCTATCTATCTATCTATCTATCTGACAAATTATGAAGGGTCATATTTTATGTTTGTCCTCAGAACCGACCTCACAGCAGGAACACCATCATCCTTTCCCAGTCGTGGAGGAGAAAATGGCTTTTTCTGCCTATCATTGCCCCGACTGTCATAATCCTCAGTTAAAGCAGCAGACTCAGAGACAGAATTCTTAAATTGTTCCAACGCAACTAAATCACACAAATCAGAAAAGGTCATAACATTAGAAGGCATACACCACCAGGAACAATGGGAAAAGCACGTCTCGAGGGAATTCCATATGCGTGTGTTTACTTGTTCAATATTGACGGAAAGCCTCCGGCTCCAATTCATAGGCATTAAGCACTGCTCCTTTAGCCTCGCCATAACTGTAGCGACATTATATTGCCCTTCACATTTTTCACCATTATGTCATTTACCCATCCTTCAAGAAACTGGTTGAAGCTGGTTGAAGCTGGATCAAATCATCAGCACTGTTGTTGGCGGTTGGAGGATAAAGCAACGTCAGTCAGTCAAAGATTTAAAAAAATCAAGTGGTTTATTCACCGGTGCCTGAGCTCCAGTACAAGATATTTACAGTGTACATCGACAGAAACATACAAAATGTGTACTTTCACCAAACACCAAACACCAAACACCATCGCCCCTGCATTTGCCCAGGAGAAGTGCACATCTGAAGTGGAGACCCTTCGTTTACAGCTTGACCATGCAGACTGAATCACTCCCAGCATAGCAAAGCTGCACTAGTACAGTCTGGAGTCAATACCCAACCATCAACCCACTGAAGCAGGATGAGAAACCCAAGGACCCCCAAAAAGATATTTTAATAGACATAACAATAGAAACAGCTTTGGCTAAAACTGTACTTCACCCAAAAGAACGTTTACATACCATTTGCCTTTTGATAACTACAAACATATAAAAATGTGTACAAAATGTTCAAATATACAGTACAGTGCAAAAGTCTTAGGCACCTGTATAACATTCTGTACAGATAAGATTCTTTCAAAAATAATTCAATGAAAGGTCCTAAATAAACGTACTATAGATTTGACACTACATTTTAGTAATTAGGCAGAATAGTTAAAAACGTAATCAAATCAATATTTTTTGTGACCACCCTTCGACGTTAAAACTGCATCACTTCTCTGAGATATAGAACTGCAGGACAGCGTTGGCTAAGACAATCAGCAGAGAAGTTGTTCCAAGCATGATGGACAACTTGCCACAGACTTTGGTTGGCTCCTTGCTTCTGATCTCAGATAGCCTTGATCAAGTTTTTATGTAAAAAGTAGTCAATTGCTTACAGTAATATGTTACTTTGTTTTAATTAAATACAGAAATGTCTCTGTAACATTAAATCTTTTGGAAAATGAATATTTGGAAATCTCAAAGGTGTTCTTTCACACTAGCACACAGAAAAAAATAAACATACATAGAATAAAGTCTAGGGTGCCTCAGACTTGTGCACAGTACAGTATACTGTACCTTGCTTCAGAAAGATCTAATCGCCGTTGTTCTTAGCTAGGTCTGTGAATGAGAATCTCCCCACGCTGTCCGTACTGCCAAAAACAAATGGATCAGGAGGCTCTGTGGGAGAAACAAAGCACCTGTTATGGAAACGGCCTCAGCTCTAGAAATCACTCGCATTCAATAAACACTCGTCTGGGCTGGAGTAATATCATTTTACTCTGCCGTCACTCTGGAGACGTTCCATTAACAGGAGCTGTGGGCGTGAGAGCGTCATGCCTTGGCTCGTAGAACCGGCTCCAGGCTAGGAGCCCTGTTCCGGGCAATCGGGGCGCTACCCTGGGCAGTAGGGGCGGTGAGGGAAGTAGCTTCAGTGGAGGAATTGGGTTGGGGCGTGACCTGTTCCTCTACTGCTGGGGTGTCTCTCCTGCTGGAGACAACATGATTGGCAACATCGCTCTCTCCCATCCTCTTCTGCTGCACCTCAGGAGAGAGAGGCAACTTCAGACCTCACTTTGCATCCCCACAGGAACACATGCAAAGGCTGGCTAATACAGAAACCTTCAGAAGAGAGATGCATGAATAAAGCAGCACTGTACACTTAACCCCTGGCACTACAAACATACTGAGAAGTAGCCACCAGGGCACAGGTTTACTCAAAACATGGCTCCCTTGCATTCAACAGTTTCTACAAATTGGCTCTCTATATGAATAGCAACAGGAATTTGGTGGTGGCGCAACAGGCTAAGATGCAGCAGACTTGCGGTTGCAGTTTGTTGCAGTTGCACACCGAGGACCGGGGTTCAATTCCCGGTCCTGCCAAAAAGCTGAGTTTGGCCAGCTCTCGTGGAGCAGCATAATTGGCTCGCTGCTCCAGGGGAGGGGCCTGGCAGGGTTAGTGGGATCACCGCATACAGCGGCCCGGGCCTCGGAGTAACGGTCTAATTGAGACGAGACGGCTTGGAGAAGGCGTGTGGCTCTCAGGGTCGCAAGATTACATTACATTACATTACATGGCATTTAGCAGACACTCTTATCCAGAGCGACGTACAACGAAGTGCAGATCAAAGATCCTACTGGGCCACCGAGGGTCGTAAGGCGGTGTATCCCCAGCTAGCACTAATTGGATTAGATTGTGTAGAATTGGCTACCAAACTGGGAGAAAAAGGGAAAAAAAAGAAACATGCCACTCCATTTCACTTTCAAGTTAAATTTGCTAAAATAAATCAGTGGAAAAATGAAAATATTTCAGCACTTTATAATGGATAATTAAAGCGACTGGTATTCATTAAATCTGTAATGTTTCTATACAAAAAGAAGCAAGCTGAAGATGTGAAACTGGCTGTGATTGTGTAGCAGCAGCTGAAGATGTGAAACTGGCTGTGATTGTGTAGCAGCAGCTGAAGATGTGAAACTGGCTGTGATTGTGTATGCAGCAGATGAAGATGTGAAACTGGCTGTGATTGTGTAGCAGCAGCTGAAGATGTGAAACTGGCTGTGATTGTGTAGCAGCAGCTGAAGATGTGAAACTGGCTGTGATTGTGTACCAGCAGCTGAAGATGTGAAACTGGCTGTGATTGTGTAGCAGCAGCTGAAGATGTGAAACTGGCTGTGATTGTGTAGCAGCAGATGAAGATGTGAAACTGGCTGTGATTGTGTAGCAGCAGCTGAAGACTGAAAAACTGAAAAATCTTTAGGAGTTGAACATTCTTGTGATCTCTGTCTCCACAGTGGAAGAAGTCTCTGTTCTAGAGCCACAGACCAGACAGGACTTCTTACAATGTGAGTCTGTAATTAAGCCTTAAATCAAAGAATGAAGCAACCAGAGATTATGAGGGAATATGAAGAAATAAATTATTTCTATAATTTTCTTTTTTCATGACTGACTTGCTTTAAGGGTCTTGTACATCTCCATCAGAGCTCAATTCAGCTGCAGTCATCCTGGTATTGAACATATTGATCATGTATGATAATATACTGTATGTCCTGTAGTAGGATGGTGTGGAGAAAGTTACCAATATGCAGTAACATAAAATAATTAAGTAAATCATAGTCATAGTGGTTGAAAATCATTCATTACAAAGGGAAAAATAGTTCAAAAGTGACTTAAAGAAGAGTTTGAAAAGCTTTAAACATCTTAGAAAAGAGAAAAATAAAGAAAATATGAGATTTAAATACATAAAATATGAAAGATGTATAAAATATGTATGATGTGTAAAATATGTGAGTGGAGCTCTCCTCTCTTCTCCTCCATCAGATGGCTGTCAGCTCACACTGGACCCCAACACAGTGTACAGATACCTCCGTCTGTCTGAGGGGAACAGAGAGGTGACCTGGGTGGGAGAGATCCAGTCATATTCTGATCATCCAGAGAGATTTGAGCACTGGCCCCAAGTGTTGTGCAGAGAGGGTGTGTCTGGACGCTGTTACTGGGAGACTGAGTGGAGTGTGGATTGGGTTTCTATAGCAGTGTCATATAAAGAGATCAGCAAGAAAGGGCGGGGTAATGACTGTGTAATGGGACATAATAACAAGTCCTGGAGTTTGGACTGCGCTTCCTCCATTTACTCTTTCAGGCACAATAATGAGAGCACTAAAATCCCTGTTCCCTCCTCCTCCAGAATAGGAGTGTACCTGGATCACAGGGCAGGAACTCTGTCCTTCTACAGCGTCTCTGACACAATGACCCTTGACCCTCCTGCACAGAGTCCAGACCACATTCACTCAGCCCCTCTATCCTGGGTTTAGGGATTGGTATGGATCCTCTGTAAAACTGTGTGATCTGAGATGAGGCAGAGAGTGAAGGGAATATCGGCTGTAATTAAAGAGAGGGAAAAGCACCAAAATGAGTCCAGACCACATTCACTCAGCCCATCTATCCTGGGTTTTGCCTGCATTGCCATTGTGTTTATGGCTACGATATCATTTATGGTCAGGGTTGGACTATTTGGCTCAGCAGACACTGTGGCTAATGGTTAACAATTCTGGGCTCATTATTGCCCTTTCCCACTGTAGAGCTGAACCAGACTGGCTCATTATAGCCCATTCCCACTGTAGAGCTGAACCAGGCTGGCTCATTATAGCCCTTTCCCACTGTAGAGCTGAACCAGACTGGCTCATTATAGCCCTTTCCCACTGTAGAGCTGAACCAGGCTGACTCATTATAGCCCTTTCCCACTGTAGAGCTGAACCAGGCTGGCTCATTATAGCCCTTTCCCACTGTAGAGCTGAACCAGGCTGGCTCATTATAGCCCTTTCCCACTGTAGAGCTGAACCAGGCTGGCTCATTATAGCCCTTTCCCACTGTAGAGCTGAACCAGGCTGGCTCATTATAGCCCTTTCCCACTGTAGAGCTGAACCAGGCTGGATCATTATAGCCCTTTCCCACTGTAGAGCTGAACCAGGCTGGATCATTATAGCCCTTTCCCACTGTAGAGCTGAACCAGGCTGGCTCATTATAGCCCTTTCCCACTGTTGAACTGAACCAGGCTGGCTCATTATACAAAGGGTAGAGATTTACCTTGATGTGTAAATTCACAAGTATTTCATGAGATTTGGCGATATGACTTTTTGACTCCACACTGGCCTGCTAACGGTGAATAGAGAAGAGATGGAGAGAGGATTCTTGAGAAGCTTCTGGAAATAACATCGCTGTACACACTGTTTAGCGTTTAACACCCCAAGAGCCTCTGTCTCTAACCTGGCCTAATTTCCATCTGTAGATGGCTCTAGACCAGCCTTGTTACAGCAGACCTTGTTGCCTGGCTACAGCGTTTCTGAGGCACTGCTGCTCAGTGCACTTTACAGTGAATGCACTTCACTTTCTAAGAGTCTGTGGACGAGAGCTTCTGCTGAATGAGCACAGTGTACTTTTGTGTGTTTAAATGCTGATGTGCTCCAAATACACAGACCTGACAGAACCTGCCACTAACATTACAATACAACTGACCACATTTATTCTCCATTCATACACTAAGTATATTCAGATGAGGGGCACAATGTAACAACAACATCTACCGGTAAAAATATGTAGATGCTGTTGTATTCATCTTTGAAGAAGGACAGATGAAAAGTTGAATATGGGTAAAATGTCTGTTGAAAGAGCTGTGTTTGTGACCCAGAGGTTACAGGTTTTAATCCCAGAGGGCCGTTGCCATGGCAGCCTGACGCTGCTCCACCTGAACTGCCTCAGTGTTCCACTGCAACTGCTGCTTTTCTGGGATTTACTGAATGATCAGCGGGAACTGCTACTGATCATCATCTGCAACTTCCTCTGTTACCTGATTCACTGTCTACGTTTAATATGGATCTATTATGGACAGATCTGGGAGAATCAGTGATTTATTCCACTTCTTGTCTTTTTATTTTAAAATCCAATCAACTGACTTTTGTTATCGTTTAAGCTGTATTGTTGTTTTTTGTCCTGATTAAATAAATGTAGCATCTAAATGCTTTTTTTTATTGCTTAATATTTTTATTACAAGAACAAATGTAACTGAATATTCCATAAAAACAGACAAATACCAGAAAAATACCAAACGATTACTGTACTACATTACACATCACATAAAATCAAATGCGGGCAAAAACACAGGTGTTTTATAGATTTTTGTACGTATGCATGTACTTTACATTATTCTAAATATCTGTAATTTCATTTAACTTCACCTGTGCTGAAGCTAGTGGAGCCTGTGTACCACTTACATTGTAATGTTTTTTAGCCATTTCTAAATAAACCAAACTCTTGTGGTTGTTTCCCTGGCAACACAATCAGTGAAGGGTCATTTTCAGAATGTAGCTCTGAGAAATATCAGAGAACATTAATTCTGGATTTTGAAAGACTCCCTCACTGAGCAGAATCACTGGAGTTGTTGTTTCTGAACTCGGACAGAAATAAAGTCTAAGAGACGGAGTGGGTCAGGGAGACGAGAATGAGACTAAACGAGCCTGGCTGAAAAGCTGAAAAGTGAAAAGGCTGAAACTCTTGCTGTGCTACAAGAATAATAAAGGAACGCAACCTTGGCTTACTTGAAGTGAATTGGAGAGGTGCTCAGGTGTGTAACGTGGAGCACTAGTCCATATGAACAAACCAAAAATACACACCACTCAAATCTCTGACAGAAGTTAAAAAGCCTTCATTTCATGGCTGTAGGAGCAAATCCATGCGTGTCGGTTGTTAGGATATTTAGCCCTTCTCCATGGAATCAAATGCAGGACGATGAAGAACATGCAGACAACTTCTCTTCAGAGATTTCACAAGGGGGAGACAAACACAGGGCATCCGGGTAATCTGTTCAGAGAATATCTCTCCCCAACTAGCATGTGTGGTGTGTTTAAATACAGTTCAAGGTCATACATATCAAAAGAATGAGTAGCCTTTAAGTGGCTAGCCGGAGACGACTTAAGAAAGGGTGTTACACGTAGATAGGCAAGATACAAAGAACAGTGTCAGATGAATCCACAAAATATGTTTGTGGTACTGGTACAACTAGCAGTAGTAAAACTGGGAAGCTATCAGAACTATTTCACATACAACATGAGCCTGCTCTGCTGTTTCATTTTCTGTACAGAGCTCACTCTTTCCATTCATGATATCCTCAAATTCATGCAGACAAAATACCTGTAAACTCAAATTCTATTAAAATTAAATATGCCTATATTTATCATATCTACTCATATTATTATCTCAGCGTTTCTGACTGGGTACTCAGATCAGATTCACCCGTAGTAAATCCCATGCATGTGTATATAAGCCTTTACTGCTCACAATACTCACACAGACCCTCAGTAAATCTGCCCTTTGAAGTGTAAGATTCAATATTTCCTCATGAATCTGCACTCTCTGCTCAGCCTGGCCCCAGTCCAACACCACACCTCCTGCAGCTGTGGGCAGAACCAGGAAGTCACTGCTAATCTTGCTGTTACGCAGTTTCAGAGAAACGAAACTTAACTCTGTCTCTGTCAGAGAAACACAGCTAAACTCCGTCTCTGTCAGGGTGATCAGTGAAATGGCTGAGGCCAATATCTTGGTGGATCAGGACCAGTTCAGCTGTTCAATCTGTCTGGATATACTGAAGGATCCGGTGGCTATTCCCTGTGGACACAGTTACTGTATGGGCTGTATTAAGGGCTGCTGGGATCAGGATGATCATATTGGTGTCTACAGCTGTCCCCAGTGCAGACAGACCTTCACCCCAAGGCCTGTTCTGGGCAGAAACACCATGCTGGCTGAAGTGGTGGAGAAACTGAAGAAGACAGGACTCCAAGCTGCTCCTCCTGCTCACTGTTACGCTGGACCTGGAGACGTGGCGTGTGATATCTGTACTGGGAGAAAGTGCAAAGCCATCAAGTCCTGTCTGGTGTGTCTGGCATCTTACTGTGAAACTCACCTCCAGCGTCACTATGAATCTCCTCCTCTTAAGAAACACAAACTGGTCAAAGCCACTGGAAACCTGCAGGAGAAGATCTGCTCTAATCACGACAAACTGCTGGAGGTTTTCTGTCGTAGTGATCAGCAGTGTATCTGTCTGCTGTGTGTGATGGATGAACACAGAGGCCATGATACAGTCTCAGTGGTAGCAGAAAGGACTGAGAAACAGGTAAGGACTGGAGCTCTTCACTGGCAACATAAACATACATTTTTAACATAAACCCAAAAATACTGGAAATACCTGAGCAGTGAAAATGAGAAAGCAGCAGAATCATTGCACTGCACTCAACTGCATATGCCTTATTCATTAGTTTATTTTTCGTATTTCCTTGTCTGTCAAGTTTAAAAGAGGCGTTCATTTGTTGTATTTCATGGAGTCGTCGCCCAGAATCAGGTGACCACAGACGTGCCCTTTATTGGCTGGTGTTAATGGCATTTAGAATTTATTTATAAATCTGTCGTCGCATCTTCCGACAATCCCAGTACAACTTGTAATGAAAAGCAAAGCGTCGCCAGCCCCAGTTCGTGAATAATATCACTCAGGTAGGCACGTTTTAAATTATGAAACCACGATTAAACAACAACACTTACTTTTTATCTTATATATCGGTTAAAAAGGTAGGTAGGACTTTCCAGTTGCCACGTTCACGTTGTAATTTCATCATTAGCTACGACCCTCGTAACTCGCGAGCAAGCAAACTAGTCTAATTATCATTCAAACGACGGTATCTCCGTCATGCACAGCTTACAAATATGTATTATATTAATTTCTGAAGCAGGTAGTTACGTTTTGCATAGTTTTGGTAGTGATTAGTCAGACCATTTTCTTTGTTGCCAGTTTTCTAAAAATGTGATGTTTAAAATTGTATTATTGTTTGGGCATGTCGCAGTGTGTTTTCCCTGTTAAAACAAAAGTTTAAATCAATCAATCAATTTTGAATGGGAAATAAAAAGCAGCATGAACTCTGCTAGAATAGGCAAATACAGCTGTCTCCAATGAAAGGCAAACTACTCCTCTCCTCCCTGACCCTGTGTTGAAGGTAGGTTTGTATGTGTGCATGTTTTTGAATATAATACTGCGGTTTCTTTTTCTCTCAGTGTACTCAAAAACTTCAAACTGTAGTTCAGTAGTTGTACCTTATGTCTCATTTATAAAATATATGCAGTGTAACAAAATGATACAGAACATGAAAACAGGAGGCAGTTTTGAAACACCAAATTCAGGGGGCTTATGTATCAAGCATGTCAGAGTCGGACTGCTGATCTAGAATTGTATTACTTCTAATGAAATGTAAAACAGATCCCATGCCAGCACAACTCTATGCTGACATTTTGGTTCAGGTCTAGGCTTTTAATTTTGTGTTTGGGATCAACATGTCAGTCATTAATTTTGACCATCTGCTCTGTTGGTTGCTGACAGTGCATGGAATAATGTGTTTCAGTAGAATTGAAGCAGGTCTCATGTTATGAACATAGTGTGTGATTATGGATGGCGGTGGTGTGGCAACATCGGGGTGGGAATATTGTGTGTCAGTGGGGTGAGAATAATGTGTTTCAGTAGAACTGAAGCAGGTCCCATGTTATGAACATAGTGTGTGATTATGGATGGTGGTGTTGTGGCAACATCGGGGTGGGAATAGTGTGTGTCGGTGGGGTGAGTACCCTCTGTTGGGCCGAGGCCCAAAATGTACGGCCCTGATTCCTTAGGGCTTGCTGGAGTGTCTTCACCAGTGTTTTTAAACCTGGATTGTGTGTGTTTCTTCACAGAAGCAGCTGGGGGTGACACAGAGTAAGTTCCAGCAGAGAATCCAGGAGAGAGAGAAGGAGCTGCAGGATCTGAGACAGGCTGTGCAGTCACTCAAGGTGGGTACTGACCAGAGGAGAAGACAACAGCTGGCTGCTGGAAGAGCCATTTCAGGGCTCAGTCAGGGCTCTCCTCCAGTCAGCCAGTGAGGAGCCCAGTGTTGGGCCACTTTCCAGCCCTGTGGGGCTCAATGCCACTGAGCCACACCGTGGGGAACAGGCTGCCTGGGGTCCCAGTAAGAGCAGAGTGAAAGGCCTAGTTAAAATGTACAACCCTCCTCCTTCTGTTTCTCCTAACAGCGCTCTGCACAGACAGCAGTGGAGGACAGTGAGAGGATCTTTACTGAGCTGATCCGCTCCATTGAGAGAAGGCGCTCTGAGGTGAAAGAGCTGATCAGAGATGAGGAGAAGGCTGAAGTGAGTCGGGCTGAAGGACTCCTGGAGCGACTGGAGCAGGAGATTGCTGAGCTGAGGAGGAGAGAGGCTGAGCTGGAGCAGCTTTCACACACAGAGGATCACATCCATTTCCTCCAGGTAACATCACTGGCTCTCTGACAGTCTGCACTGTGTACACTGTACATACATGGTGAGGTGTGTTCCTCTTTTACAAAGATCTGCTCCTGGTATCTGCACAGGAATCTGTGTTCACTGTCTGTCTCTTTCTGTCTGTCTGTCTGCAGAGCTGTCAGTCCCTCTGTGCCCCTCCTGGACCTGGAGACTTACCCAGCATCACTGTCAGTCCAAACGTCTCTTTTGAGGCTGTGAGGAAATCTGTCTCTGAACTGAAAGAGCGACTGGAGGATGTTTTCAAGGCGGAGTTCAAAGTTTGTGGAAGAGGTTGGTGGACAAACCCTGCTGCAGAAAGTGTGTTTAGTCACTGCACACAACACAGTGGTGAGATGATCTGCCTAAGATTCACTCTTACAACATGAAAGGAACTTACACACGTTATATATTATAAACCCTTGTGCAGTGTTTGGGTCTGTGGGACCTGTTTTCAATGTTTATTAAAAGAAAAATGATACATTGAAATATTATTTTCAACCTGAGACACATTGGCCTGGCCTCATGTAAAAGAACACAATTTAATTTAGTGCACACTGCACTGCAAACATGGAACTGTGTAGAATTTTAATCATAGGTACATATTAACACTGAGAGACAGAATATCACAAAATAATCCACAATAACAACATCATATAAATTTTATAAATTTATTATCGTATTTTAGCATGAAATAAGTATTTGATCCCCTACCAATCAGCAATAATTGACACAGACCAGTTAGTTTTCCATTAAGAAGCACTTTTAATCTCAATTCATTACCCAAAACACCTGTGTCAACTCGTTATATTGTTATGTAGCTGTATAAAAGACACCTGTCCACACAATCATGGAAGTAAACGCAAAGTGGGGGGTGACATGGCTCAGGCAGTAAGAGCAGTCGTCTGGCAGTCGGAGGGTTGCCGGTTAGATCTCCCGCCCTTGGCAGTGTCGAAGTGTCCCTGAGCAAGACACCTAACCCCCAAATGCTCCTGACGAGCTGGTCGGGGCCTTGCATGGCAGCCAATCGCCGTTGGTGTGTGAGTGTGTGTATGAATGGGTGAATGGAGAAGCATCAATTGTACTGCGCTTTGGATAAAGGCGCTATATAAATGCATGCCATTTACCATTTACTAATCAATCAGATTCCAACGTTTCCACCATGGCCAAGACAAAGGAGCTGTCTAAGGACATCAGGGAAAAAATTGTAGACCTGCACAAGGCTGGGATGGGCTACAAGAAAATAAGCAAGCAGCTTGGTGAGAAGTTAACAACTGTTGGGGCAATTATTAGAAAATGGAAGAAACACAAAGTCACCGCCAATCTCCCTCGGTCTGGGGCTCCACGCAAGATCTCGCCTCGTGGGATATCAATGATCATGAGAAAGGTCAGGGATCAGCCGAGTACTACACAGGAGGAGCTTGTTAATGACCTGAAGGCAGTTGGGACCACAGTCACGAAGAGAACCATCAGTAACACACTACACCGTGAAGGATTAAAATCCTGCTGCGCGTGCAAGGTTCCCCTGCTGAAGAAGACACATGTACAGGCCCATCTGAAGTTTGCCAAAGAACACCCGGATGATCCAGAGGAGGCTTGGGAGAAGGTGATGTGGTCAGATGAGACCAAAATAGAGCTATTTGGCATCAACTCGACTCGCCGTGTTTGGACGAAGAGAAATGCTGAGTACAATCCCAAGAACACCATCCCCACTGTGAAGCATGGAGGTGGAAACCTTATGCTTTGGGGGTGTTTCTCAGCTAAGGGGACAGGACGACTTCACTGTATCGAGGGGAGGATGAATGGGGCCATGTACCAGGAAATTTTCTTCCCTTAGTGAGAGCACTGAAAATGGGTCGTGGATGGGTCTTCCAATATGACAATGACCCAAAACATATGGCCAAGGCAACAAAGGAGTGGCTCAAAAAGAAGCCTATTAAGGTCCTGGAGTGGCCTAGCCAGTCTCCAGACCTAAATCCCATCGAAAATCTGTGGAGGGAGCTGAAGCTTCAAGTTGCCAAGCGACAGCCTCGGAACCTTAAGGATTTGGAGAGGATCTGCAAAGAGGAATGGACCAAAATAACCAAAGATCTGTGCAAACCTGGTGAAAAACTACAACAAATGTCTGACCTCTGTGCTTGCCAACAACGGTTTCTCCACCAAGTATTAAGTCCTATTGTTCTATGGATCAAATACTTATTTCATGTGAAAATATGATATAAAATTTATTAAATTTATATGATGCTGTTAGTGTGGATTATTTTGTGATATTCTGTCTCTCAATGTTAAAATGTACCTGTATGATTAAAATTCTACACAGTTTCATTCTTTGTAAGTGGGCAAACCTACAAAATCAGCAAGGGATCAAATAATTATTTGGTTATTTGGCAGGTTATATAAACATCAAACAAAGAGTTTGGAAATTTGTGTTTGGTAGATTATTTGTCTGTTGTAACAATGCCTCTTGGCAATATATTTTATACCACCTCAACCAGGATTTGTCGCAAGTCAGCCAACGTGGTTGTGTTGGTCACTCTAGCACCAGCTCTAGCATGCCCCAGCTGATCCCACAAGTGTTCAATTTGGTTGAGGTCAGGACTGTTGGCAGGCCATTCCATTCTCTCTACTCCCAAATTCTGGAGGTAGTCTCTGATAAACCCCGCTCTGTGGGGGCGAGCGTTGTCATCTTGGAGGATGGAGTTCGGTCCCAGAGAAATAATCTACTATACACAAATTTCCAAACTTTGTCTTCGGTGTTTATGATTAATGAGAGGGGTGAATGACATTTCAGTCTGTCTCACAGGTTATATATTATTAATGAGAGGGGTGAGTGGCATTTCAGTCTTTCTCAGGTTATATATTATTAATGACAGGTTATATATTTCTTTATCCTGCAACGAGCTTCAGGCCAAACTCAAACTTGATTCTCTTATTTAATTAAACGATTTTAATTTGAGAGTAATGCATGTTCTCATGTTAAGATGCTACTGCTTTAAGTTGCATGGATATGTTTAATTCACCATTTCCCTGTGTTATGTTCTGTCATATTGTATGTATTGTAATGCACTTTGTTTTGTATATACCTACATAATTATGTATATTATTGTAATGGATCCGTGATTATGATTCTGTGGTCTTATGCTGCTGTTTGACCCTGTCTTGGCTCAGTCTCATTTGTAAAAGAGGTTTTAATCTCAATGTGACTTCCTCGTCACATAAAGGTTTATATATTACAGTGTGGAGGGACATTTCAAGTGCTCACAATCTCCAGATGATCCAGAATATCACAGAGGTGTTCAGTGTGAATTGGGATGAAATCTATAAAAGTACCCAGTATGTTAGGGGCAGTTCTTCTGGCTAGGGCATAACCCTAAATGTTTTCAATGAAAGCTTTGTTTAATCTTGAGAGAACAAAATACAGTATGACCAGTATGTCTTTGTTTACTAGGATGCAAGATACTGCATTGAGATGAGAGGAGAGAACACAAGTCAAATTCCTCAGTAGTTTTATGATGAAACCATCCTGTCTCCTCTCTCTGCTCTGTTTTAGTTTAACATTTGAGACCCATTCTGATACTGTATTCTGGGTGACATCAGTTGTCATTTACTTGCAGATTGAAACAAGCATTCAATTTCTTCGGGATCTTAGAAAAAGGTTCATCTTTTTCTCTTGTGATCTCTCTCTCCACAGTGGAAGAAGTCTCTGTTCTAGAGCCCCAGACCAGACAGGACTTCTTAAAATGTGAGTCTGTAATTAAGCCTTAAATCAATGAATGAAGCAACCAGAGATTAGAAAAATAGATTATTTGTATCATTTTTTTCAAAACCGACTTGCTTTCAGGATCTCGTGAATCTCAATCACATCTCAATTCAGCTGCAGTCATCCTGGTAGGAGGGGAGAGGGGGAGGGAGGGGAGAGGGAGAGGGGGAGAGGGAGAGGGGGGGGAGGGAGGGAGGGAGGGAGGGAGAGGGGGGGGAGGGAGGGAGGGAGGGAGGGAGGGAGAGGGGGGGGAGGGAGAGGAGGGGAGGAGGGGGGGAGGGAGGGAGAGGGGGGGGAGGGAGAGGAGGGGGGGAGGGAGAGGAGGGAGAGGGGGAGAGGGAGAGGGGAGGGAGGGAGAGGGAGGGAGGGAGAGGGGGAGAGGGGGGGGAGGGAGAGGGGGAGAGGGAGAGGGGAGGGAGGGAGAGGGGGAGAGGGGAGGGAGGGGAGGGAGGGGAGGGGGGGGGAGGGAGGGGAGGGGGGAGGGGGGGGGGGAGGGGGGGGAGGGAGGGGAGAGGGGGAGAGGGAAGGAGCGGAGAGGTTGAAAATCCAATACAAGGGTAAAAATAAGTGAAAAGTAACTTTCAGAAGACACAAGCAAGTTTAAAAAGCTTTAAAAATCTTTAAAATAAGAACAATAAAGATGTGTAAAATATGTGATTGGAGCTCTCCTCTCTTCTCCTCCATCAGATGGCTGTCAGCTCACACTGGACCCCAACACAGCTCACAGAACCCTCCGTCTGTCTGAGGGGAACAGAGAGGTGACCTTTTTGGGAAAGATCCAGTCATATCCTCATCATCCAGAGAGATTTGAGCGCTACCTCCAAGTGTTGTGCAGAGTGGGTGTGTCTGGACGCTGTTACTGGGAGGCTGAGTGGAGTGTGGGTGGGGTTTCTATAGCAGTGTCATATAAAGAGATCAGCAGGAAAGGGCGGGGTAATGACTGTAGAATGGGACGCAATAACAAGTCCTGGAGTTTGATCTGCTCTCCCTCCAGTTACTCTTTCAGTCACAATAATAAGAGAACTAAAATCCCTGTTCCCTCCTCCTCCAGAATAGGAGTGTACCTGGATCACAGGGCAGGAACTCTGTCCTTCTACAGCGTCTCTGACACAATGACCCTCCTGCACAGAGTCCAGACCACATTCACTCAGCCCCTCTATCCTGGGTTTGGGGTTCATTGTTATGGATCCTCTGTAAAACTGTGTGATCTGGAATGAGGCAGAGAGTGAAGGGAAGATCAGCTGTAATTAAAGAGAGGGAGAAACACTGTCTATGAAATAATATCATTGCACATATGAAAAAGGCTGTGCTTTGTTCACACATGTAAACTAGGTCTTATTGGTACTTTGTTTTGTAAATCGTGTGTGGAAAATGTTTGGCTGAAGCCAAGAAAGCAATTTGAATTTGAATTTGAGAGAGGGAGAGAGACAGAGAGGGAGAGATGGGGAGAGAGAGAGAAGGAGGGATAGAGGGAGGGGACAGAGAAAGATATATACATACATATATGGGGAAGGGTTGTTGTTGTTTACTATGTGTGTTTGGCTGGGGGGGTTGTTGTTTACTATGTGTGTTTGGCTGGGGGGAGGGGTTGTTGTTGTTTACTATTTGTGTTTGGCTGGGGGGGTTGTTGTTGTTTACTATGGATGTTTGGCTGGGGGGTTGTTGTTGTTTACTATGTGTGTTTGGCTTGGGTTGTTTTGACTGTAATGTAATGTCAATGCTTTAATGCACAATTCACTTTTCTGGCAAATAAAGCACATTTGAATCTACATCCTGAATAGTTTTTTTATTTTATAATTGCTGGAGATTGAGGAGGGGAGGGGAGGGGAGGGAGGGGAGGGAGGGGAGGGAGGGGAGGGGAGGGGAGGGAGGGGAGGGGAGGGGAGGGGAGGGGAGGGGAGGGGAGGGGAGGGGAGGGGAGGGGAGGGGAGGGGAGGGAGGGAGGGGAGGGGAGGGGAGGGGAGGGGAGGGGAGGGAGGGGAGGGGAGGGGAGGGGAGGGGAGGGAGGGGAGGGGAGGGGAGGGGAGGGAGGGAGGGGAGGGGAGGGGAGGGGAGGGAGGGAGGGGAGGGGAGGGGAGGGAGGGAGGGAGGGGAGGGAGGGGAGGGGAGGGGAGGGAGGGGAGGGGAGGGGAGGGAGGGAGGGGAGGGGAGGGGAGGGGAGGGGAGGGAGGGGAGGGAGGGGAGGGGAGGGGAGGGAGGGGAGGGAGGGGAGGGGAGGGGAGGGGAGGGGGGGAGGGGAGGGGAGGGGGGGGAGGGGAGGGGAGGGGAGGGGAGGGGAGGGGGGGGAGGGGAGGGGAGGGGAGGGAGGGGAGGGAGGGGAGGGGAGGGGAGGGGAGGGGAGGGGAGGGGGGGGAGGGGAGGGGGGGGAGGGGAGGGGAGGGGAGGGGAGGGGAGGGGGAGGGGAGGGGGGGGGAGGGGAGGGGAGGGGAGGGGGGGGGGAGGGGAGGGGAGGGGGGGGGAGGGGAGGGGAGGGGAGGGGAGGGGGGGGGGAGGGGAGGGGAGGGGAGGGGAGGGGAGGGAAATGTACGCCCCTTCATTAGAATTCATTAGTATTTCCAATAATCAATATTCAAAGACAATCCACCCCTCTTCTCCTTGCAACAGATGTTTCTTAACTTTCTCCTCCCTTAAGGTATCTGTCCACGTGTTTTGGGAACATTCCGAAGGGCCCTCGCTTATCTTGTTTAGGTTCCCTGTCTCCAGGGAGAGATACTCCCAGTCTCCAGGGAGAGATACTCCCAGTCTCCAGGGAGAGATACTCCCAGTCTCCAGGGAGAGATACTCCCAGTCTCTAGGGAGAGATACTCCCAGTCTCCAGGGAGAGATACTCCCTGATCAACACTCTGTCGACGCAGAATGTTGATGATCTGTGAGAATCACAGGCACCAGCTCCTTCTCAAATAAACAGATACCATGCTGTTTCTATGCCTCGCGGCACCTTGTGGCCTTCAAAGCCCGCAGGGCAGAGAAGGAAAAGAGACATCTCAACTCACACAGTTTACAGAAAATAGTTTCCATTAATACAAAGCAAGTTATGATACTTTAATTAGTGTGTATGCTCTGGATCACTCCAGCATAAGCAACCAATAATAGTATAAGCAATTAGTAAAAATAATGAAAATAATCACATGAATATATAATTTCAACAAATTTTTTCTAGAGCATCTAGAAATTGTTTGCGTACTCTTTCAAACGCTATTTGAAGAGGCTATTGTTTGCGTACTCTTTCAAACGCTATTTGAAGAGGCAATTGATACAGACACATTTTGGGATCTACACAAAAAGTTTGATGATCATAAGCCAGGACCAGCTATTCAAAATGGCACAATTTGGAAAAATGACTTTGAAAATCTCTATAAGGAAATCGAAATGGCAGACCTGACTCAGCACCAGATCAGGACCAAACTAAAATGACATGATTTGGAAAAAACAATAAAATCTAATCAAAATCCACGAGACATCTGTATTAACAGAACTGAAATAGAGGATGAAATCAAAACCCTGAAGCACAGAAAAACATGCGGTCCTGACAATATGAGCAATGAAACGCTGCAGGCCTGTGAGGCACATGGAAGATGCTCTATATAAACTGATCAACTTGATATTGGAAGCTGCTGTTTCCCTGAGCTATGGAACCAAGGGCTCACAACCCCCAGCTATAAAAAGGGCAACAAATTTGATCCAATAATTATAGAGGCATATGTGTACGCAGTAACCCAGGAAAACTATTGAGCAACATTATTAACAAGAGAATCACAAGCTTCCTTATCAAACACAAAACCCTAAACAAATCTCAAATTGTCTTTTTACCAAAACACCGAGCCACGTTTATTCTCTTCACACCTTAATAAACCAAAATACCAAATTTAAATCTAGAAAAATGTTCTCCTGTTTTATTGATTTGAAATCAATATATTTCAACAACTAATCAGCAGTTAAGATAAACAACAAAAGAACAAATGACTTTCACCAGGGGAGAGGGGTCCTCCAGGGCTGCAGTCTCAGTCCTGTGCTGTTCTACATCTATATTAATGAGCTAGCCACCATGATTGAGCAGTCTTCAGCCCCGGCCTCACCCTTTTAGATACAGAGGTTAAGTTTTTACTTTGCGCTGATGACTTGGTCATAATGTCATCAACAGCTCAAGAACTGCAACAAAGCATTGACATTGTTCAACAATATTGTGAAAGATGGGCCTGAAAAGTTAACTTGGTAAAAACATCTGTGATGATCTTCCAAAAGAAAGCCAGACAGCAGGGGAACAAATACAAGTTCACCTGTGAGCTTCTGAACAATGGATTCTCAAAATGAACAAGCTGCCCAGTGAGCAGGAGTGCTGAAGTGCCCAACTGTAAATTACAGTATTACCTACCTTACTGTATTTACAATATATACACCATTTTTTGTTGAGAATTTCTGAGCTGTGTGCTCTGGCCGAACCCCACGAATATGTCTTTGTTGATACGAGTTTAACCTGACTAAAAGGCGGAGCAGAAATATCATTGGCCAGCATGCCATTGTTGAGGTGCCAGAACAACGAGGAGGCAACGTGAGCCAATGTGCCTCCATCAGCCAGTGGGGCGTCCTCCACCGCCTTGCCTTACAACATGGTACACCTGGCTTCATTCCTAAATAACATGGAAAACAACATGGTACACCTGGCTGCATTCCTAAATAACATGGAAAACAACATGGTACACCTGGCTTCATTCCTAAATAACATGGAAAACAACATGGTACACCTGGCTTCATTCCTAAATAACATGGAAAACAACATGGTACACCTGGTTGCATTCCTAAATAACATGGAAAACAACATGGTACACCTGGCTTCATTCCTAAATAACATGGAAAACAACATGGTACACCTGGTTGCATTCCTAAATAACATGGAAAACAACATGGTACACCTGGTTGCATTCCTAAATAACATGGAAAACAACATGGTACACCTGGCTGCATTCCGAAATAACATGGAAAACAACATGGTACACCTGGTTGCATTCCTAAATAACATGGAAAACAACATGGTACACCTGCTTGCATTCCTAAATAACACGGAAAACAACATGGTACACCTGCTTGCATTCCTAAATAACACGGAAAACAACATGGTACACCTGCTTGCATTCCTAAATAACATGGAAAACAACATGGTACACCTGGTTGCATTCCTAAATAGCACGTGGAAGGGTAATTTTCTTTACTGATTCTTAATTGACAATGTGTCTTAACATAAATTCAATCACATGATTACAAATAACCTTTTAGTGATAATCCTTATTACTATTAGACCACTTTCTGAATTAAGTGCTTATTATGAGTCTTTCTCTGTCTCTCTCCAGCAGACAGACAGCCTTTGACCGTAATGTCTCTGCTTCTCAGCTAGCACATTCTGGTCTTACAGCAAAGTCAACAAGGGGTATTCAGAAGACATGAAGCCATTTATACTGATAAATGTTTGTGGTCAGCTTCATGTCTTTTTGTTTTGGTAAAGCCCCCCCTTCTGGAAAATTGTGGATATGAGTCTTACTGTGTCTGATTCAAATCAGAAAGCCGGTAAGCTTTCTCACTTTCTGTTATTTCTTTGCAAATAAATACGAAAGTTAAACTCAAGTATAGCTATCGTTGTTTTTACTGGGATCAGTTTCATCAGACGATGCTCACCTGTGAAATGTTAAAAGGGGCATTTTTCCCTCACAGTTTGGCGAGGAGGATTGGATCGCTAACGTGGTTCTTCCCTATACAGAACAGTCTCGGAACCCCACGAAGGGATTGTAAGCAATCGCCTATGGGGAAGGATGATGGTATCCGGTCCAGTTCTGAGACGTTTGTGTGTGGGGTAACCAATAGGCCCTCCTAAAAAAAGAACACTCAGGTGAGGCCATAGTAAATCACTAAAAGGTACCTCGTTTGACTTGGGGCTGACGGGCCCATCACTCAGGGAGTGATTCAAACACGAGAGCCGGTATGCTCTCACTAACACAATACCGGGTCCCAAGTGCTGAGAGTGTTAGAGAGTGATTAGTAGTAATACTAACACTCTGGGACTGATATAAGTAATAGTTAATAGTTAACTATTATAATTGATTGGTCTTAGTGAGTAAATACGTATAAAAAAGAACTGAGCTCTAAAGTAAATGACCTTATTGTGTAATATGATGATATCCATGAGAGTGTAAGCTGAAAACAGGCCAGTGTGATAGAGGCGTTGTGTAGCGGGTCTGTGTGTGTGTGCTCGCATGTGTGAAAGTGTCGACATTGGAGACAAATTGTCTTGCGGATTTTGAATCCGACTCTGATTCAATTAGGTACACCTTAAAAGAAAAAAGTTAAGTTAATTAAGTTAAAAAAATGTTTTAAAAATAAAACTAAGTAAAAAGGAAAATTATTAATAATAAAGTACAGACTGGTAGTGGGGTGAGGCAATAACCATTAGCTCGAAGAGTTCAAAGAGGCAAGACCCAGAATTTATGGGTCCTATGAAAATAATGCCTGACAGTATGGGTCGGCAACCACACACCAGTATTGTCAGGGTTGGGGAGGAGTACCGGCTGTGACCACCAGGGGGGTGCTTGATTACCTTGAACACCAAAGCCAACATGGAGAGACCAGCGACTAGTGCTATAGGGGATTCTCCGCTGGAGGCGGTCGTAGCAGCCCAGCAGGCTGCTCTGGTCAGGCAGGAGCAGGAGTTGCAGGTATTGCGGGTACAACAGACTGCCGCTGCCGAGAGACAGACCCTGGTATTTCAGCGCCAGGACGAAATCCTGTCCAGGTTAGATCAGCAGCAGAATGTGTTGTTAGGGCTCGCCGAGACGTTCCGGCAACTAGCTAGTGAGTTTCGTTCGTCCCAAGCACAAGCTACAGCCACTGATACCTCCCCACCGCCCATCCCTCCCCAAACAGTCACTCACCAACTTACTACGCCGATGGTTAGGGAGCCCAAGCTACAGCTTCCCCTACGGTATGGAGGAGAGGCAGGGAAATGCAGGGGGTTTCTAGCTCAGTGCCTCATTTTTTTTAAGTCCCAACCCTCACGGTTCACTACGGAGGATTCGCGAGTCGCTTTTATTTTATCCCTGCTGACTGGGACAGCTCTGACCTGGGCGGACCCACTGATCCGAGGGCAGGCTCCCCTTATGAACAACTCGCAGCTCCTCATGCAAGAAATGACGTGAGTGTTCGACCATGATGTCACTGGCAGGGAGGCGGCATCTCGTTTAACTTGGATCAAACAGGGTACTCGGAGTGTTGCCGAGTTCTCTGTGGAGTTCCAGGCCCTGGCAGGGGAGACTGGCTGGGCGGACGAACCGCTCATTACACTATTCTCGAGCGCGTTATCAGGGATGCCCTGGCTACCATGGAGTCACCGGGGAGTTTAGGCTCTCTGATATCGGCGGCTATCCGCATTGATAACCAGGTCCGGGAACGAGAGAGGGAGAGAGCGGGCAGAAGGGGCGGGCCCAATTGGCCGATTCCGTCTTCTCCGGGCAGGGCTGTCAGTACGGAGGTCCGTCAAGGCACACATACGGGGGAGGAGCCGATGCAGCTAGACGCGGCTAACCTGAGGCGTCCCTGGAAAGAAGGGTTGTGCTTCTTTTGCAGAAGACCCGGGCATTTAGTTAGGGACTGCCCCGCTCTGAGAGTAAAAGAGCAGTCCCACTAGGGGAGCGAAAGTCGCTAGTGGGACTGGTTAGGGGCATTAGCTTTCGCACGTGTCTTCCCGTCCACCTAATGTGCAGGGGAGGTGGGGCTAGGGCAGACGCTTTTATTGATTCCGGGGCGGTTGATAATTTCATTGACCGTCAGTGGGTTCAACAGCAGAGACTGCCGGTCCGGGCCCTGCCTCAGCCCCAGGCCATCACGGCGCTTGACGGGCGTCCGCTGGGGTCCGGGGTGGTTCGCCAGATGACTGAGTGGGTGGTTATGCGGGTTCCGTTTCGAGGCCACCGGGAACGCATTTTTTTTTTTTTGGTGGAGTCTCCAGCGTATCCAATCATCTTAGGCCACAGGTGGTTCGCTAAACACCAACCCCGTATAAACTGGGGAGACTGGAGTCATCCGGTGTCCCGGTGGGGTCCGTATTGCACCAACCACGCAGAACAAACGCACACCCCCGCAGGCCCTCCTGTAGAGACTGACATAGGCTCCGAGGTAGACGAAGGGGAGGCTAGGGGGTTCCCCAGCTCTCAGATTAGTCCTCGGGACACGGCGGAGCAGGCTGAGAGTCTGGCATGGGATTCTACCTGCGATTGGTACCCGCCCGTGGACGAGGAGGACGGCAGTGACGTCACTGACCGGGACTCCGAAAGATACGTTTCCGACAGTGGGGATGAGGGTCGGATGATAGGGGCCATTACATTACCTCTTCCCCCTAACGTACCCAGGGAATATAGGGAGGTAGCGGAGGTATTTAGTAAACAACGGGCCACTACGTTACCTCCGCACCGCTCATATGACTGCGCCATTGAGCTATTCCCTGGTACCACTCCGCCTAGGGGGTCGCTATATTCATTGTCGGCGCCTGAGAGCGAGACCATGAAGGAGTATATTCGCGACGCATTGGCGAACGGGTTTATTACACCATCCACGTCACCGGCAGGGTCGGGCTTCTTTTTTGTGAAAAAGAAGGACGGGGGTCTTAGACCCTGCATTGATTATAGGGGGCTAAATGCGATAACCATCAAGAATAGGTACCCCCTGCCGCTGATGAACTCAAATGAAATTTGAGCGCCTGCAGTCTGCATCCGTGTTTACCAAACTCGACCTCCGTAATGCGTACAATCTTGTTCACATACAGGAGGGCGATGAATGGAAAACGGCATTTAATACTCACACCGGGCATTATGAATATCAAGTCATGGCGTTTGGTCTCACTAATGCCCTTGCAGTATTTCAGGCGCTGGTAAATGACGTGCTCAGGGAAATGTTGGAGAAATTTGTGTTCGTATATCTGGATGATATTTCAATATTCTCCAACAATCTCTCTGAACACATGCGGCACGTTAACCTAGTCCTCACGCGTCTGTTAGGAGCCCGCCTGTTTGTCAAGGCGGAGAAATGTGTTTTTCACGCAGACACGGTTTCGTTCCTCGGATTCATTGTGTCTCGGGGAAAAGTTGAGAAGGACCCTGCGAAAGTAGCGGCCGTCAGGGATTGGCCTACTCCTGCATCTATAAAACAGGTGCAGAGGTTCTTAGGATTCGCTAATTTTTACCGCCGGTTCATTCAAAATTTTAGCTTGGTGGTCGCGCCCATCACTGCGCTGAAGAAGAAGACTGCTTCAGCGCGCTTTGTGTGGAATCCCCAGGCAGAGGCGGCGTTCATGGAGTTAAAAAGAAGGTTCTGTACAGAACCCATCTTAATAAACCCAAACCCCTCGCTGCCGTTTATTGTGGAGGTCGATGCCTCTGAGCTGGGAGTAGGTGCTGTTCTGTCTCAATGGTCCCCCCTAGATCAAAAGGTGCCCCCTGTGCATTTTTCTCTCGGTCACTGTCCCCGGCCGAGAGAAATTACGATGTGGGAGACAGGGAACTGCTGGCAGTTAAATTAGCTCTGGAGGAGTGGCGTCACTGGGGGCGGAGCATCCGTTCACCGTGTGGACGGACCACAAAAATCTGGAGTATATACAGACTGCTAAAACGCGTAACTCACGCCAAGCCCGCTGGGCACTGTTTTTTACTCGCTTTTCTTTTATTATGACCTACCGTCCCGGGTCGAAAAACACCAAACCTGATGCCCTTTCTCGGATATTTGACAACACTGACGGGGAGCGCATTCCCCAACCTATCATTCCGAGGGAACAAATAGTAGCACCCGTGATCTGGGAGGTGGAGTCAGCGGTCCGGAGGGCTTTGCGCCTTGAGCCGGACCCAGGGGGGGGTCCACCGCATCGTCTCTTCGTGCCAGCAGGGGTTCGGTCCCAGGTGTTGCAGTGGGGACATGCGTCCCGGCTGGCAGGGCATCCCGGGGTTCACCGCACCAAGGATTTCTTGTCCAGACGGTTCTGGTGGCCTGGGATGGAAAGAGACGTCCGCGAGTTTGTGGCTGCCTGTCCGGTCTGCGCACGCAGCAAGGGTTCACACCAGCCTCCCTCAGGGCTATTACAGCCATTGCCTGTTCCGAGACGCCCTTGGAGTCACGTGGCCCTGGATTTTACTACGGGGTTGCAGCCGTCAGAGGGCAACACAGTCATCTTGGTGGTGGTCGACCGGTTTTCAAAGGCAGCTCATTTTATGGCACTACCCAAATTACCGTCGGCAGTTGAGACCGCACAGTTGGTGGTCGATCATGTTTTTAGGCTACATGGTCTACCCCAGGACGTGGTGTCTGACCGCGGTCCCCAGTTCGCGTCTCGGTTCTGGCGTGCGTTCTGCTCCTTGCTAGGGGCCACGGTGAGCCTCTCATCGGGCTTTCACCCCGAGACCAATGGGCAGACGGAACGCACGAACCAGACGCTCGAAAACACACTCCGGTGCTTAGCCGTGGCCAACCCCACGTCCTGGAGTCGCCAGCTCGCGTGGGCCGAGTATGCGCACAACACTCTGCGCAACGCCTCCACTGGGCTCTCCCCTTTGAGGCTCAAGTTGGGTATGCGCCACCACTGTTCCCGGAGCTGGAGAGGGGGGCTGGGGTGCCCTCCGCGGAGGCCTTTGTTCGGCGGTGTCGTAGCACCTGGAGCAAAGTACGGGCTGCACTCCATGGTCCATGAGGATTCACGCCACCTTCCACGTTTCTCGCCTGAAACCGGTACTCACTAGCGTGCTGGCCCCGGCGGAGACCCCTCCGCCGCCTCCACGACTAGTTGACGGGGGGCCGGCCTATACGATGCATCGCATCTTGGCTGAGCGCCGTGTGGGCAGGGGCAAACAGTACCTCGTGGACTGGGAGGGCTATAGCCCTGAGGAGCGTTGCTGGGTCCCCTCTAGGGACATTTTGGACCCGGAGCTCATTCACGAGTTCCGCAGGCGGGGGGCTGAAGGTGCGTCTGGGGCCGCCCCTTAGTAGGGGGGTCCTGTCAGGGTTGGGGAGGAGTACCGGCTGTGACCACCAGGAGGGTGCTTGATTACCTTCACCTGGTAGTCATTAGTATCAGCCAGGTACCTACCTCTGGAGAGTATTTAAGCTCTCATTCCCCTTCAGTCGTTGCTTCGGTGTACACTTACGCTCTGTCACCCAAGCTGGTATACGCACACGGTAGACTCTGGTAATCGAGTCAGGTATTGTGCTGGGTTTTGGTTCTTGCTATTCGCAAAAAGAGAATTATTAATTTAGGTAAGGAAGGGGTTCTGTTCGCTGGCAGTGTGCCTTATTCGAACACCTTCCTAGGGTTTGAGTTTCTTGGTTTTCTTTTATTTTTCGGCTCGTGTGAGTCTGTGGGTACGGGACGGTGTCCCGGGTATGTACTTTTGTTTCTAAGTTTTTCCGGAGCTGCGACTCCTGGTGTTTTATTTTCTGTGCCTAGTATTTTACACTAGGTTGTACGTTTATTTTTGGGTTTCCCCCCCGTTTCGGGGGTTGAGTGCGCTCTGTTTTTCGTTATTTCTTCGCCCTGGTTTTAATGGGTAGCTTTAATTTGAGCCGTTATTTGGGGCTCTTATTTGTACGGAGCTGTCTCCGTTTGTACCCCGGTCTCTGCTATTTCCCCGGGGCCTGGGTGGCGGACACTTTTGGTGTGTTCGCTCATTTAGGATCACCCTTAGTCGCGCTTGGCTCTCCGCACCTCCCCGTTACAAGTGTATTATCATTTTATACTGTCAAAATAAACCTAATATAATGTCGGGGACTGGCGGAGAGCCAGGAACGACTACGGGTTATCCCTTATAAGCGGACACGCAAACGTGTTCACCACAAAATCCCGGGAGGTGAAAGAAACAGACAAACTCCGACCAAATAAGACAAACAGCCCAAAAAACGGCTAAAGGAAAACAAAGCGACCCTTAAAAACCAGGGCGAACAACCCAACCAAAATGAGTGCAAAAGGTGAGCACTGCAAACCCCAGACCGGGGACCAAAATAAAAGTACAACCTAGTATAAAACACTAGGCAAGGAAAATAAAGAACCTTGAGATGCAGCTCAGGAAAAAACAAACCAAAATACAAATACCGGGGACAACGTCCCTCACCCACAAGCTCACACGAGCTAGAAATAAAATCAAAACAAAACAAAGAAACTTTAGGAAGGCGTCAGCAGTGCACACAGCACGAGCAAACTGAACACCTGCCTTACCTTTTCTTAAGAACGTGACAGAAACCTGAACCTGCATGATACCTGACTCAAATACACAGAGTCTACCGTGTGCTTACCAGCTTGGTGCAAGAGTGAACAGTTGACACCAAAGCGCCGACCGGCGACGCCTGTCGGCCAGCCTCTTCTGGGTGGCAGTAGCCCGTAAGAGTGCAGCCCGCACCTTATTCCAGGTGGCCCGGCACCGCCAAACAAAAACCTCTGCTGAGGGCACTTCAAACCCCCTCTCCAGTTCCGGGAACAGTGGCGGAACGGAACCAAACTGATTCTCGAAGGGCGAGAGCACTGTGGAGGCGTTCTGCAGAGTGTTGTGAGAGTACTCCGCCCACGTGAGCCCTGTGGAGGTGTTCTGCAGAGTGTTGTGAGAGTACTCTGCCCACATGAGCCCTGTGGAGGCGTTCTGCAGAGTGTTGTGAGAGTACTCCGCCCACGTGAGCCCTGTGGAGGCGTTCTGCAGAGTGTTGTGAGCGTACTCCACCCACGTGAGCCCTGTGGAGGCATTCTGCAGAGTGTTGTGAGAGTACTCTGCCCACGTGAGCCCTGTGGAGGCGTTCTGCAGAGTGTTGTGAGCGTACTCCGCCCACGTGAGCCCTGTGGAGGTGTTGAGTGTTGTGAGAGTACTCCGCCCACGTGAGTTGGCGACTCCATGAAGTGGGGCTGGCAGCGGCTAGGCACTGGAGCGTGTTCTCCAGTGTCTGGTTCGTGCTCCGCCCCCTCCAGCCAGTGGCGCCACTCCTCCAAGGCTAATTTGACAGTCAGCAGCTCCCTATCCCCAACATCATAATTTCTCTCGGCCTGGGACAGCGACCGTGAAAAAAACTCACAGGGATGCACACTCTGGTCTTGGGGAGACCGTTGCGAGAGAATGGCGCCCACCCCCAGCTCGGAGGCATCGACCTCCACAATGAATGGGAGGGACGGGTTCGGAGTTCTTAAGAAGGGCTCAGAACAGAACCTTCTCTTTAACTGGACGGGCGGCGCCTCCTCACGGGGATTCCACACAAAGCGCGCCGGAGCAGTCTTTCAGGTGAGCAGTGATGGGCGCGACCACAGTGCTAAAGTTACGAATGAACCGGCGGTAAAAATAGGCGAACCCGAGGAATCTCTGCACCTGCTTAATAGATTCAGGGGTGGGCCAATTCCTCACAGCTGTTCCTTTCGCTGGGTCCATCTCGGTCTTACCAGCTCGGTCAGGACCAGTGTCACGTGTCGAATGTGCTCAGAGATATTGGTGGAGAAAATTAAAATATCGTCCAGATAAACGAACATGGGCATCTCCCTGAGCACATCATTAACCAGCACCTGAAATACTGCGGGGGCGTTACCGGCATGACCAGATATTCATAGTGGCCTGTGTGCGTGTTAAAAGCCGTTTTCCACTCATCGCCCTCACGTATGCGTACAACATTGTACGCATTACGGAGGTCGAGTTTGGTAAAAACGGATGCCGTCTGCAGGCGCTCGGACGCTGAGTTCATCAGTGGCAGGGGGTACCTATTTTTAATGGTAACGGCGTTTAACCCCCTGTAATCAATGCAGGGCCTTAGACTCCCGTCTTTCTTTTTAACAAAAAAGAATCCCGCCCCCGCTGGTGACGTAGACGGTCTAATAAACCCATTCGCTAATGCGTCGCAAATGTATTCCTTCAGGGCCCCGCCCTCCGGCACAGACAGCGAATACAGCGCACCTCTGGGTGGGACTATACCAGGGCATAGCTCAATCGCACAGTCATATGACCGGTGTGGAGGTAACGCAGTTTAGTTGTTTACTGAATAGCACAGTCATATTACCGGTGTGGAGGTAACACAGTTTAGTTGTTTACTGAATAGCACAGTCATATTACCGGTGTGGAGGTAACACAGTTTAGCTGTTTACTGAATAGCACAGTCATAGGGCCGGTGTGGAGGTAACGCAGTGGCCCGTTGTTTACTGAATAGCACAGTGTGGAGGTAACGCAGTTTAGTTGTTTACTGAATAGTACAGTCATATGACCGGTGTGGAGGTAACGCAGTGGTTGTTTACTGAATAGCACAGTCATAGGACCGGTGTGGAGGTAACGCAGTGGCCCGTTGTTTACTGAATAGCACAGTCATAGGGCCGGTGTGGAGGTAACGCAGTTTAGTTGTTTACTGAATAGCACAGTCATATTACCGGTGTGGAGGTAACACAGTGGTTGTTTACTGAAAAGCACAGTCATAGGGCCGGTGTGGAGGTAACGCAGTTTAGTTGTTTACTGAATAGCACAGTCATACGGCCGGTGTGGGGGTAACGCAGTGGCCCGTTGTTTACTGAATAGGGGGGAGAGAGAAAGTACGCCACTTGAGGTTACCCAGGCTAACTAGGAAAGCTGCAAGTCCGGCCCAGCCAAGTACACATTCTGCTTCACTGTGACGCTGATCGCCCTTTTCAACAAACATGGATGCATTAGAGGACATGAGACTTGAAGTAGCAGGGTTACTCTTACACTTACTATTGAAAATCTTCTGACCATATGTGATTCTCTGGGTGTGCCTGTAGAGAATACTTCAGATAAAAGTCGCTTATTTCTGGTCTCACATTGACAAAGATGAAATAGGGGAACTGGAAGACAGGGGTATGTCCCTTTTCCTTAGCCTGAGAGACAAAATAGTGGAAATGAAGATGTCCCCTGATAATCCAATACCAGCTAAAGACCCACCAGACTAACCCAACAGACCCAAACAATCCAGAAGCCCAGCTATCAGAGCAGGAAAAACTTCAAAAACAGATCGAAGCCCTACAGATAGCTTTACAGTTATCATTACAAGTCCAGCCACGTGCAGGTAGGGAGCCAACAGAGGCGCACAATCAGAACGCCCCCCAGAATTATGTCCCCACTCAAAACCCTGCACAATTACCAGTTAATCCATGGCATAGGGAATTCAAAATATCAGGCCAGATCGGTGAGCCAGGGCAAAAGGATACACTTACATTTTCTAGTCTAGCCCACCAAATAGAAGCTGGACTGAACAAAAGAGTCCCTGATTATGAGATAGTCCATGCCGTCATCAAGGCCATTGCCCCAGGCTTGCAGTTGCGCAGCTATTTAGAGGGGAAAGCAGACTTAACCCTCCCCGTGTTAAGGAGAATTCTTCAATCTCACTATCAAGAAAAAGGCGCAACTGAATTGTACAAGCAACTGAACTAAGAGGCTCAAAACAGCAGAGAGACTCCCCAGAACTTCCTTTTCCGTGCTCTTGATCTGAGGCAGAAGATACTTTTTGCCTCCCAAGAGGCTGAGTCTAGTCTTAGGTATGACCCTGTACTCATGCAAAATATGTTCCTACACTCGGTCCTTACTGGCCTGCAAAATGACAACATAAGGAACGACCTCAAACCCTATCTGCAGCAACCAGAAATAAATGACAAAGTGTTGTTGGAGAAATTGAACATTGCATGTATGGTCGAGGCAGAGAGACAAAACAAAAAGAAGGATCATCCAGCACAGCGGTCTGTGGGGGTTCATTCAGTTCAGTGCACTGATGCTCAAATGTCGTCTGAAAAGAAAGGGAAAACAGAAAATAAAACCAAACCTGACCTGCTGACGGAACTGAAAGAAATGAAAGCTGACCTTGCACAATTACAGAACCTGGAACACGGAAGTGTGTCAGATTCCACAATCAATCCAGCAGCCCCAAATGGCCTCTTTACAAAACCTACCCACACCTGGACTGCATAGCAGTTTCCCCCCAAGTCAGTTTGAGTATATGCCAACAGACTACTGGCAAGATAATGGTAGAGAACGAAGAGGTGGAACCTCACAATTCCAACAAGGCTATGCACCACAGCGATACCCCCTCCCCTCATCCAGAGGCCGCCTGAGAAGGTGTGTTAGGTGTCAGCAGAGTGGCACTGATGATTTTTGTACACATTGCTATGCATGTGGGAGCAGTGAACACTATTTTGCTGGTTGCCGAACAAGAGGAGTAAACTCAAGAAGCACTCCATTAAACGAGAGAGGGTTGCCCCCACGGGACAGGGTGTAACCTGCAACACGTTGATGTCCCACCAAAAGTGTATGCATTGTGGCATGAGGGAGCAGGAGGATAGACTGAGAGTGTGTGCCACATGTCAAAATGCGTTCTACTGCTCTAAGATTTGTCAGGTCAGTCATTGGGCCGTGCACAAGAAAAAATGGTAAAAAACAAACTTTCAAATGGGAGGGAGATGGATGGAAAGTCAAAGGAGAAGAAAAGTCTAAATGTAGCAGCCCTAGTTGGGAAACAATGCCTCATAGACTGTTATTTGAATGGTAAAGAAAACAAAGCACTATGGGATACGGGCTCCCAAGTTTGCATCATAGATGAAAATTGGAAAAACTCCAAAGTGTAAAACTGAGATCTGTCTCTGAGCTTATTGATGCCCCTGACACCCTCCGAATAGTAGCCACCAATGGAGATAGCATACCCTTTCTTGGCTGGGTAGAGATCATGTTTGGACTTTCGAATGAGAAAACTGATGTAAATAACCTTATTATCCCCGTCCTAGTGATGAAAGGAGGATGTTTGTCCCACCCCATTATTGGTTATAATGCCATTGAACATATTGTGAAGAGCCGTGACAGTGGGCTGCCAAATGGTACATACAATGATCTAAGGGAGATAATTAAATCAGCCTTTCCTGAACTTGGGACGTTCAAGCTTCAAGCTTTCATAGAGCTGGTCAGAGTTGAGCACCCACAAGTATATAGAGTGAAGGCCCCGAGGGAAAAAGTTATTATCCCAAGCCTCACGTCCATCCAAGTTGAGTGTAGAGTTGAAACAAGTCCAGCAAAGGAGGACGCCTGTTTACTGTTTGAACCCAGTGTTGACCCCCAGTGGCCAGAGGGCTTGGAATTCAGGGAGACATTAGTGCAGCTAAGAATGGGGGCCCCTCCTTACATTGTATTGGAAGCACAGAACCCCACAGGTCATGACATAGTATTGCCAGGCAAAACAGCCCTTGGCATGGCCCAGAGGGTGGGTCTGTCCAGTGCCCACTTCTGATCAGTCCTGTCACTCCACACCTGTATCAGTGAATCAGGTCCAGTCCAGCAGCAACCAGACTGGTGATGATAGCTTGGATCCCCCAGCAGATTTAACACATCTTGATGAATCTAAGAGAGAAATTGTCCAGAAGATGTTAAGAGAAGAAAGTGCCTCATTTTCACGGTCAGATGATGACATTGGATGTATAGAAACTCTTAAGATGACAATATCTCTTCAAGATACCACTCCTGTTGTGCGGTCATACTTATCAGTGCCAAGGCCATTGTATAAGGAAATGAACGACTATCTGCACGATCTCATTGCTCAGGGATGGATAGAGAAATCAACGTCTTCTTATGCATCACCCGTTGTCTGTGTACGTAAAAAAGACGGTAGCCTACGTCTTTGTATAGATTACAGAGAATTAAATAAGAAGACCCACCCCGATCGGCAGCCCATTCCAAGGGTCCAAGACATCCTTGATAGCCTCGATGGTAACTCATGGTTCTGGTCATTAGATCAGGGTAAAGCCTACCACCAGGGCTTCATGGTGAAAGAGAGCAGACCTTCAACCACATTCGTGACACCATGGGGTTTATATGAATGGGTCAGAATCCCATTTGGATTAATGAACGCCCCAGCTGCCTTTCAGAGTGTATGGAGGAGTGCTTGCAGGGCTTACGTGATGAGATATGTGTACCTTACCTTGATGACACTCTTGTCTACAGCAAATCCTTTCCCAACCACGTTGAACATGTGAGGAAAGTACTGCAGCAGCTAAGGCAATGTGGCATCAAGTTGAAACCCAGTAAATGTGAGGTCTTTAGGCGAGAAGTCCGTTACCTGGGTAGGATTGTCTCAGCTGAGGGAAGCAAAATGGACCCAGCTGACACTACTGCAGTGAGGGCCTTGAAAGAAAAGAAACCGAGCACTGTCGGACAGTTGCGCGCCATCTTGGGACTTCTCAGTTATTATCGACAACATATAAAGGATTTCTCTAGGATTGCGGGGCCACTCTTTGATCTGTTGAAGGGGGCAGCACCCAAAGATAAAAAGGAAAAAAAACATCAGACTTTCCAGAACAATAAGAACAAAGGTGTTCCTTCAAACCCAGCCAATACTGTGAAAGACAAGCACCAGGAAGTACTAGAGAAACTGATTGACTGTCTGGTTGAGCCACCTGTACTTGGATTCCCAGATTTTTCAGAACCTTTCATACTTCACACAGATGCATCAGAACAAGGACTGGGTGCAGTATTGTACCACAAACAAGGAGGGAAGCTTTGTGCGATAGCTTATGGATCGCGTACACTGACCACCTCTGAGAAAAATTACCATCTTCATTCCGGGAAATTAGAGTTTCTTGCCCTGAAGTGGTCAGTGACAGAGAAATTCCGTCACTACTTGTACTATGCCCCTTCCTTAATCGTATTCAGTGATAATAACCCCCTTACATATGTAATATCCAGTGCAAAACTTAATGCAACTGGTTGTAGGTGGGTAGCTGAACTTGCTGACTACAATTTTACAATTAGATACAGACTGGGCAAAGAGAACATAGATACAGACAGCCTTTTTTGGTTGCCCGTAGAAATTGAGAAAATGATGGAACAATACACAGTAGAATTGTCATTTGACTGTGTAGCTGCTATGATACAGGCTGTAGAACAACAAGAACAGATTCCACCGTGAACAGTAGCTGCCATTGCTCAGAATCCAGCAGAGCATGACAAGTATAACCCTCTCCCTGTAGCAGAGATTAGACAGAGTCAGCTAGATGACCCACATATTGGTCCAGTGATAAGATACAAGATGGCCAATGGGAAACCTTCAGGTCAAGCGGCCATGTCTCTCAGTGCGTACAGTAAATGTCTCCTTTGTGAATGGGAGAAACTGCACATTGATGAAACTGGTGAGCTTAAAAGAAAGACAGCAACAAGAACCCAACTTGTTTTACCAGACAAACACAAAACCCGTGTAATGGAGGAAGTGCATAACAAAATGGGCCACCGAGAGGTGGATTGCACATTATCACTGATCAGGCCCCAAATGCGTAGAGAGATGGAACATTATGTCACAAGAACATGTGCTTGCTTAAAGCAAAAGAAGCCTAGCAAAGAGACAAGAGCCGCTCTCACAAATATTGTCACAGCCCATCCATTTGAGCTTGTCTCTATCGATTTTTTGCACTTGGATAAATGTAAAGGGGGCTATGAATATATATTAGTGATTATTGACCATTTCACTCGCTTCATACAACTGTAGGCTACCAGGCCAAAGTCAGCCAAAACTGTAGCAGATCGGCTGTTCAATGACTATGCCCTTAGATTTGGGTTTCCTAAACGAATACACCACAACCAAGGAGGTGAGTTTGATAACAAACTCATAGCAAGACTGAAGAGGAATTGTGGTATTGTTAGCTCACGAACAAGTCCCTACCATCCTCAAGGGAATGGTCAGGTTGAAAGATTTAACAGGACACTACTTCAGATGCTAAAGACACTGTCCAACAAAGAAAAAGGAAATTGGAAGGACCGAGAACACAGGCACTGCCAGTCACCAGGAATACATACAAAGATGGAAGGAGCAGATGAGAGAAGTGTGTGAAATGGCCAGGGAGGGTGCAAAGAAAGCGGCAGGCCTGAGCAAGAGGACTTATGACAAGAAGTTGAGGGAGAGGGGGATAGAGGAGGGAGGGAGAGGGGGATAGAGGAGGGAGGGAGAGGGGGATAGAGGAGGGAGGGAGAGGGGGATAGAGGAGGGAGGGAGAGGGAAAGAAAGCAGATAGGGAGAGAAGGAGGGGAGATGGGGAGAGAGGGAGGGAGGTAAGGAGGGGAGAGGGGGAGGGATGGGAGAGAGAGAGGGAGGGGAGAGGGAGAGAGAGGGAGGGAGGTAAGGAGGGGAGAGGGGGAGGGAGGGATGGGAGAGAGAAGAGGGGAGAGGGGGAGGGAGGGGAGAGAGAGGGAGAGTGGGAGGCAGAGGTTGGGAGGGAGGGGAGAGAGAGGGAGGGGAGAGGGGGAGGGGGAGGGAGAAGAGGAGGGGAGCAGGTGAGGGAGGGGAGAGAGAGACAGTGGGAGGGAAAGAGGGAGCGAAAGAGGGAGGGGAGAGGGAGAGAAAGTGGGAGGGAAAGAGGGAGTGTGGAGGAGGTATGTGGAGGTGCAGGCCATGTTGAACGTGTGTGGAGGTGCAGGCTGTGGGGGAGACGTGTGGAGGTCCAGGCTGTGGGGGAGGTGTGTGGAGGTGCCGGCTGTGGAGGAGGTGTGTGGAGGTGCAGGCCATGTTGAAGGCATGTGAAGGTGCAGGCTGTGGAGAAGGTGTGTGGAGGTGCAGGCTGTGGAGGAGGTGTGTGGAGGTGCAGGCTGTGGAGAAGGCGTATGGAGGTGCAGGCTGTGGAGAAGGCGTATGGAGGTGCAGGCTGTGGGGGAGGTGTGTAGAGGTGCAGGCTGTGGAGGAGTTCTGTGGAGGTGCAGGTGGAGGTGCAAGCCATGGAGAACGTGTGTGGAGGTGCTGCACTTGAATACATCCCAGGGAGGATCAGGCATATTTCCCACGCTGCCTTGAAAGAGCGAACATCATGTGTGATGTGGATGACATTATGTGGCCTGACCCAGCCCAGAGACAAGACAGGAGTCAAGCTGACAATGAGTCCAGTGAATTGTGAACTATTCTCTAAATTACTCTTTTTGTTTGTAGTACTGTATATACTGAGTTCCTTTTTTTGAATGCTACTCCTCTTTTAAATGACTACAGTTTTTTGTTCCCTCGACGGTGTTGTGTTTACTGGACAGTACTTTTCACTCAGCATCACTTTTCAGTCCTGCAAATTAAATATCTGGAAGTTTGCACACTTCCTCATTTGTTAGTAGTGTAACATTGTAAAGATCAAAATCTGAGAACCAGAAAATAAGCATATCAATCCTAACTCAGTGCTATAAAAAGTTTTGAATTTATTGCTGTCAGTTTATCTGACTGGTGTGTTGGGGGTAATCTACATTTTCTGTGTTTTTGATGGCTTGTTTGTGCTAGATGAAGGCAAAGTTTAATTTTGATTAAAGAGTATATGTTTTTTTGAAGATAATTTGAGTTTGGCATGCGATTGTGTTAATAGTTTTGAGAAAAGGTTGAATTGTTTCATGAAAGGTCTCTGAGCAATTCCAAAAAAATCATTATAAGCCTAATATCGAATCTTCAGCCCCCTCTAGTGGTTGTTATATACACTTTATATTGAGACTACAATAGTTTCAGGCTAATCTGTTTTCAGAACAAGCAGGCCTATTGATTGTTGATTGATTTATGTGGCACACAACTTTATTTCAGGACTTATTAATCTATTAAATTAATTAATAGATCTCACGTGCAGCAGTGGGGAACAATAACATGCACAACTGTAGGAACAGCAACAAGTGCTTGAAGATACAGCCTATGAGTGAAATAAAAATCCATCAACACTGTTGACAGGGGTCGTCAAAATGCCATGTCAAACATGGGCAGCCTAGCGCCTAGCCCAAGTGACTAAGGTGCTTCACTGAGACCCGGAAGGTTGGTGCTTCAAGCCCCAGTGTGACCACAATAAGATCTGTGCAGCTGTGTGTCTGTCTGTGCCGTGGATCTTTCTGCCTCCAAACTCCCTTCAAACTAAATCTGGTACAAAGAAAAGGTGAGGGGATCATGGCTGTACCCATTTTACACAAAACTGCCATTTTAGACACTCCATCAACATTCCCCTGAACAGGATAATATTATCCTTTCTTAGTTTTGGATTGGTGTTTCAGTTATTTATATAATGTCCAACAGGGGGAAGCATTGAGCCACTTACAAAATGTGTCACCTTGCAGACCTGATATACCTGTTAAACTCCATGATCAAAACAAGCATGTACAATGCAGAAGTACAGGTAAAAAATAATTTGTATATCACATCTCATTCTGAGATGCATGTATGCATACACAACTCACACACACATACAAGCACACATGCACGCACACATACACACACACAAACACACACGCATGCAAACACACACACATATGCACATGCACATGCACATGCACACCACACACACACATACATCCACACATGCATGCAAACACACACACACAGGCACACAACTTTGATTTCTGGGACATGTGGTGCAACATAACACACAAGCTAAACAATAAAATGAAATATAAATGCAGAAGGTAAAAACAGAAACCAAATGAAGGTGAGGTACTGTAGACTGCACAGAAACTTACTGGAAACAACCTACAGTTCAGTCCAGTGACCTCGTGTAATGTTTTAAAGTCACAATCATTTGTCCCAGTTATAATAATTAAAGAACCTCTTCATGTGTGAGAAAATGTGTGTTGAGCAAAAAGTATGTGTTCATAATAAATTACCTGCATTAGTTATCTCATCCCAGGCTAATATAACATAATCTGGTAGTGCACCCATGCAACATTGATTTTGGTAAATAGAGCCTTCTGCACTTGAATAAGGGGCTTCACCCCTTCAAACAAGCTCCCTGTTGGATAGTAGAGAGCAGTATAAGCTTTCTAACAGTGTATGGCATTTTTGATTTAAAGTCAGTTACATGCACACCAACCTTGCATAGACTTTAGCGTAACAGAGGGATTGTTTTCTTCAATGCAGATTTGCACACCCAGCCATGGACTATGTAGTAATATACAATCACTCATTGAGGTGTAATTGTTGTTGTTGTATTTTGCAGAGTGGTTGAATTTGGGGAGTGGGTGAGAAGAGCAGCAAGAAGTATGAAGTCTAGCAAGGACACATAGGAACTGACACACAGAGACCATTTTACATGCTTCCATACTTACACACATACTTATACACAGCCACTGTTTTACATGCTTACATACTTATACACAGCCACTGTTTTACATGCTTACATACGTACACACAGTGACCATTTTAAATGCTGTATTACAGTTCAAATTATTCTTGCTTTTGTGTCCCTTTTAATGTTCTTTTAGGGACATTGTTATGAATTGAAGGTTATTTCCATTGTGTTTCTGTAAATACCTTCTTTTAAATCTATAAAATCTCTCTCTCTCTCAATCTCTCTGAAAAGCAGAATAGTCATTTCTGCAGGGGTGTCACCTGCTGTTTGGCAGGAATAGATCAGCACTGTTCATGATAGGCCCAGTCAGTGTTTGTGTACAAGGAAGAATATTTAAAATAGAGAGATTTCAGATCCCCTCCTGCCATTTGCAAGTTACATTACTTGTCATTTGGCTGAGGCTTTTATCCAAAGTGACTTACAGTTGATTTAGATTAAGCAGGAGACAATCCTCCCATGGGGCAATGCAGGGTTAAGGGCCTTGCTCAAAGGCCCAAGGGCTGTGTGAAACTTATTGTGGCTACACCGGGGTTCAGACCACACAGTCCTTCAGTAAATCTGCCCTTTGTCCCATAAGATTAAATAGTTCCTCATGAATCTGCCCTCTCTGCTCAGCCTGGCCTCAGTCCAACACCACACCTCCTAGAGCTATTTGCACAAACAGGAAGTCTCTGCCACTCTCTCTGTCACGCAGTTTCAGAGAAACAAAACATTACTCAATCTCTTTCACAAAAACGAGACTTAGCACTGTGTCTGTCAGAAAGGCACAGAAAAAATCTGTCTCTGCCAGAGAAACAAAGCTTAACTTTCTCAGTGTGAGCAGTGAAATGGCTGAGGCTAATACCTTGGTGGATCAGGACCAGTTCAGCTGTTCAATCTGTCTGGATATACTGAAGGATCCGGTGACTATTCCCTGTGGACACAGTTACTGTATGGGCTGTATTAAGGACTGCTGGGATCAGGATGATCATATTGGTGTCTACAGCTGTCCCCAGTGCAGACAGACCATCACCCCAAGGCCTGTTCTGGGCAGAAACACCATGCTGGCTGAAGTGGTGGAGAAACTGAAGAAGACAGGACTCCAAGCTGCTCCTCCTGCTCACTGTTACGCTGGACCTGGAGACGTGGCGTGTGATATCTGTACTGGGAGAAAGCGCAAAGCCATCAAGTCCTGTCTGGCATGTCTGGCATCTTACTGTGAAATTCACCTCCAGCCTCACTATGAATCTCCTCCTCTTAAGAAACACAAACTGGTCAAAGCCACTGGAAACCTGCAGGAGAAGATCTGCTCTAATCACGACAAACTGATGGAGGTTTTCTGTCGTAGCGATCAGCAGTGTATCTGTATGCTGTGTGTGATGGATGAACACAGAGGCCATGATACAGTCTCAGTGGTAGCAGAAAGGACTGAGAAACAGGTAAGGACTGGAGCTCTTCACTGGCAACATAAAACATACATTTTTAACATAAACCCAAAAATACTGAAAATACCTGAGCAGTGAACATGAGAAATCAGCTGAATCATTACACTGCACTCCAACTGCATATGCCTTATTAATTAGTTTATTTTTCGTGTTTCCTTGTCTGTCAAGTTTAAAAGAGGCGTTCATTTGTTGTATTTCATGGAGTCGGTGCCCAGAATCAGGTGACACCAGAAGTGCCCTTTATTGGCTGGTGTTAGTGGCATTTATTATTTATTTATTTGTTATGGAAATTCTTTACCATTTAAAAAGGGAATTGTATTGTGTTATCCACGAAAAAATAAACCTTATCAATACTTTCTAATATTACGCTCTCCAAACCACCCCCCGCCCCCTTCCAATTGGTTTTGTCTAAATCTGTCGTCGCATCTTCCGACAATCCGAGTACAATTTGTAATGAAAAGCATCGCGTCGCGAGCCCCAGTTCGTGAATAATATCACTCAGGTGGGCACGTTTTAAATTATGAAACCACGATTAAACAACAACACTTACTTTTTATCTTATATATCGGTTAAAAAGGTAGGTAGGACTTTCCAGTTGCCACGTTCACGTTGTAATTTCATCATTAGCTACGACCCTCGGAACTCGCGAGCAAGCAAGCTAGTCTAATTGTCATCAAACGACGTTATATCTTTGTATTATATTAATTTCTAAAGCAGGTAGTTACGTTTTGCATAGTTTTCGTAGTGATTAGTCAGACCATTTTCTTTGTAGCCAGTTTTCTAAAAATGTGATGTTTAGAATTGTATTATTGTTTGGGCATGTCGCAGTGTGTTTTCCTTGTTAAAACAAAAGTTTAAATCAATTTTGAATGGGAAATATGAACTCTGCTAGAATAGGCAAATACAGCTGTCTCCAATGAATGGCAAACTACTCCTCTCCTCCCTGACCCTGTGTTTAAGGTAGGTTTGTTTGTGTGCATGTTTTTGAATATAATATAATACTGCAGTTTATTTTCCTCTCAGTATGATACTCAAAAACTTCAAACTGTAGTTCAGTAGTTGTACCTTATGTCTCAATTATAAAAATATATGCAGTGTAACAAAATGATACAGAACATGAAAACAGGAGGAAGTTTTGAAACACCAAATTCAGGGGGCTTATGTATCAAGCATGTCAGAGTCGGACTGCTGATCTAGAATTACTTGTATTACTTCTAATGAAAGGTAAAACAGGTCCCAGGCCAGCACAACTCTATGCTGATATTTTGGTTCAGGTCTAGGCTTTTAATTTGTCTTTGGGATCAACATGTCAGTCATTAATTTTGACCATCTGCTCTGTTGGTTGCTGACAGTGCATGGAATAATGTGTTTCAGTAGAATTGAAGCAGGTCTCATGTTATGAACATAGTGTGTGATTATGGATGGTGGTGTTGTGGCAACATCGGGGTGGGAATAGTGTGTGTTGGTGAGGTGAGAATAATGTGTTTCAGTAGAATTGAAGCAGGTCCCATGTTATGAGCATAGTGTGTGATTATGGAAGGTGGTGTTGTGGCAACATTGGGGTGGGAATAGTGTGTGTCAGTGAGGTGAGAATAATGTGTTTCAGTAGAATTGAAGCAGGTCCCATGTTATGAACAGTGTGTGATTATGGATGGCGGTGGTGTGGCAACATTGGGGTGTGTCGGTGGGGTGAGTACCCTCTGTTGGGCCGAGGCCCAAAATGTACGGCCCTGATTCCTTAGGGCTTGCTGGAGTGTCTTCACCAGTGTTTTTAAACCTGGATCGTGTGTGTTTCTTCACAGAAGCAGCTGGGGGTGACACAGAGTAAGTTCCAGCAGAGAATCCAGGAGAGAGAGAAGGAGCTGCAGGATCTGAGACAGGCTGTGCAGTCACTCAAGGTGGGTACTGACCAGAGGAGAAGACAACAGCTGGCTGCTGGAAGAGCCATTTCAGGGCTCAGTCAGGGCTCTCCTCCAGTCAGCCAGTGAGGAGCCCAGTGTTGGGCCACTTTCCAGCCCTGTGGGGCTCAATGCCACTGAGCCACACTGTGGGGAACAGGCTGTCTGGGGTCCCAGTAAGAGCTGAGTGAAAGGCCTAGTTAAAATGTACAACCCTCCTCCTTCTGTTTCTCCTAACAGCGCTCTGCACAGACAGCAGTGGAGGACAGTGAGAGGATCTTTACTGAGCTGATCCGCTCCATTGAGAGAAGGTGCTCTGAGGTGAAAGAGCTGATCAGAGATCAGGAGAAGGCTGAAGTGAGTCGGGCTGAAGGACTCCTGGAGCGACTGGAGCAGGAGATTGCTGAGCTGAGGAGGAGAGAGGCTGAGCTGGAGCAGCTTTCACACACAGAGGATCACATCCATTTCCTCCAGGTAACATCACTGGCTCTCTGACAGTCTGCACTGTGTACACTGTACATACATGGTGAGGTGTGTTCCTCTTTTACAAAGATCTGCTCCTGGTATCTGCACAGGAATCTGTGTTCACTCTCTGTCTCTTTCTGTCTGTCTGTCTGCAGAGCTGTCAGTCCCTCTGTGCCCCTCCTGGACCTGGAGACTTACCCAGCATCACTGTCAGTCCAAACGTCTCTTTTGAGGCTGTGAGGAAATCTGTCTCTGAACTGAAAGAGCGACTGGAGGATGTTTTCAAGGCGGAGTTCAAAGTTTCTGGAAGAGGTTGGTGGACAAACCCTGCTGCAGAAAGTGTGTTTAGTCACTGCACACAACACAGTGGTGAGATGATCTGCCTAAGATTCACTCTTACAACATGAAAGGAACTTACACACGTTATATATTATAAGCCATTGTGCGGTGTTTGGGTTTGTTTGGGTTTATTAAAAGAAAAATGAGACGTTGAAATATTTTTCTCAACCTGAGACACATTGGCCTGGCCTCATTTAAAAGAACACAATTTAATTTAGTGCACACTGCACCCCCCTTCACATTTATATTACAGACACTCAGAGATCACTTTATTGGGTAGTTTTTCCAATTCGTTCAGTTCAAAGCAATAAACATCAATCGTGATGAAAACCTTATTTAATTTATATTTGTACAAGATTAACATGATTTATTCCACCCATGTCTTGATTATGATTGATTGATTTTCAAAAATCACATTTTATCACAAATAGTGAATAGCTCTTTTATTGATAAATATGGTCTGGCAGAGGGGAATGGTAATTATTAACCATATATGCTGTCTGTATTGCTTGTAATTGCGACATCTGCTGTGTTTATTTCAGTCTGCCTTGCAGGTTATATAAACATCGAACAAAGAGTTTGGAAATTTGTGTTTGGTAGATTATTTCTCTGTTGTAACAATGCTTTTTGGCAATACATTTCATACTGTTGGAAAGCCTGTTTATTTCCCTTTTAAATGGTGCCCCATTTGTTAGGAACATGCATTTGTGGGATGAGCAGCACAGCTGAGTATGTGGGTAGCGCTCATGTAAAATTAGCCAAATCTTCTCTGCCAATGGCAAACAGCTTATTCTGCTGTTGCTATTGACTCTTGTTTGGTGTTGTTTGGCGGATTGGATGATTTTAGAATGTATTCATTTAACAAACAGTCAGGGCCTCAGTAGCATGTGGAAGAACCATACACAGCCACAACAGCCTGGCACCTCCTCATGCTGGTCACCAGCCTGGTCCCACACTGTTGTGGGATGGCATTCCACTCCTCAACCAGGATGCAAGTCAGCCAACGTGGTTGTGTTGGTCACTCTAGCACCAACAGCACGCCCCAGCTGATCCCACAAGTGTTCAGTTGGGTTGAGGTCAGGACTGTTGGCAGGCCATTCCATTCTCTCTACTCCCAAATTCTGGAGGGAGTCTCTGATAAACCCCGCTCTGTGGGGGCGAGCGTTGTCATCTTGGAGGATGGAGTTCGGTCCCAGACTGTGGAGATATGGGATTGCCACTGGTTGCAGAATCTCATCTCGATATCTCTCTGCATTGAGATTGCCTCCAATGATGACAAGCCTGGTTTTTCCAGTGATGGAGATGCCGCCCCACACCATCACACTGCCTCCACCAAAAGGTGTTCCTCTATCGGTGCAGCAATCAGCATAGCGTTCTCCCCGTCTTCTCCACACTTTGACCCTACGATCCAACTTCCGTAGGCAGAATCTGGACTCATGGCTGAACATAGCGTTCCTCCACATGTTCAGGTTCCAGTGCAGGTGTTGCTGACACCAGTGCAAACGGGCCTGACGGTGAAGGGCAGTCATGGCAGGCCTCCTGGCAGCCCTATGAGCCGGAGATTGGCTGCGTACAGTCTGTTCCGGATTGTCTGGGCCGAAAGCCGTGTGCCATATCGTCCTGCAAACCTTGACTGCAAATCTGTAGAAGACAGCCTACGGTTCCTCAGTGCTGAAAGGGTGAGGAACCGGTCTTCTTGGGACGCCCACTTCACGGTCTGTCTCTGACATCGCCCGTTTCATGAGATTTGGCACATTTGACATGAGCGCAACCCACATACTCAGCTGTGCTGCTCATCCCACAAATGCTTGTTCCTTACAAATGGGGCACCATTTAAAAGGGAAATAAACAGGCTTTTTTCAGTCACATTTCAGTCTGTCTCACAGGTTATATATTCCTTGGTCCTGGAACGAGCTTCAGGCCAAGCTCAAACTTGATTCTCTTATTTCATTAAACGATTTTAATTTGAGAATAATGCATGTTCTCATGTTAAGATGCTACTGCTTTAAGTTGGACGGATATGTTTAATTCACTGTTTCCCTGTGTTATGTTCTGTCATATTGTATGTATTGTAATGCACTTTGTTCTGTATATACCTAAATAATTATGTATATTATTGTAAAGGATCCGTGATTGTGATTCTGTAATCTTATGCTGCTGTTTGACCCTGTCTTGGCTCGGTCTCATTTGTAAAAGAGGTTTTAATCTCAATGTGACTTCCTAGTCACATAAAGGTTTATATATTACAGTGTGGAGGGACATTTCAAGTGCTCACAAGCTCCAGATGATCCAGAATATCACAGAGGTGTTCAGTGTGAATAGGGATGAAATCTATAAAAGTACCCAGTATGTTAGGGGCAGTTCTTCTGGCTAGGGCATAACCCTAAATGTTTTCAATGTTGTTTAATCTTGAGAGAACAAAATACAGTATGACCAGTATGTCTTTGTTTACTAGGATGCAAGATACTGCATAGAGATGAGAGGAGAGAACACAAGTCAAATTCCTCAGTAGTGTTATGGTGAAACCATCCTGTCTCCTCTCTCTGCTCTGTTTTAGTGTAACATTTGAGACCCATTCTGATACTGTATTCTGGGTGACATCAGTTGTCATTTACTTGCAGATTGAAACAAGCATTCAATTTCTCTAGGATCTCAGAAAAAGGTTCATCTTTTTATCTTGTGAT
>NC_083769.1:14996881-15076881 GCF_963514075.1 Conger conger
AATTACAGACTCACATTGTAAGAAGTCCTGTCTGGTCTGGGGCTCTAGAACAGAGACTTCTTCCACTGTGGAGAGAGAGATCACAAGATAAAAAGATGAACCTTTTTCTGAGATCCTAGAGAAATTGAATGCTTGTTTCAATCTGCAAGTACATGACAACTGATGTCACCCAGAATACAGTATCAGAATGGGTCTCAAATGTTACACTAAAACAGAGCAGAGAGAGGAGACAGGATGGTTTCATCATAAAACTACTGAGGAATTTGACTTGTGTTCTCTCCTCTCATCTCTATGCAGTATCTTGCATCCTAGTAAACAAAGACATACTGGTCATACTGTAGTTTGTTCTCTCAAGATTAAACAAAGCTTTCATTGAAAACATTTAGGGTTATGCCCTAGCCAGAAGAACTGCCCCTAACATACTGGGTACTTTTATAGATTTCATCCCTATTCACCCTGAACACCTCTGTGATATTCTGGATCATCTGGAGCTTGTGAGCACTTGAAATGTCCCTCCACACTGTAATATATAAACCTTTATGTGACTAGGAAGTCACATTGAGATTAAAACCTCTTTTACAAATGAGACCGAGCCAAGACAGGGTCAAACAGCAGCATAAGATCCCAGAATCACAATCACGGATCCATTCCAATAATATACATAATTATGTAGGTATATACAGTACAAAGTGCATTACAATACATACAATATGACAGAACATAACACAGGGAAACAGTGAATTAAACATATCCGTCCAACTTAAAGCAGTAGCATCTTAACATGAGAACATGCATTATTCTCAAATTAAAATTGTTTAATGAAATAAGAGAATCAAGTTTGAGTTTGGCCTGAAGCTCGTTCCAGGACCAAGGAATATATAACCTGTGAGACAGACTGAAATATCACTGACCCCTCTCATTAATAATATATAACCTGTGAGACAGACTGAAATGTCACTCACCCCTCTCATTAATAATATATAACCTGTGAGACAGACTGAAATGTCACTCACCCCTCTCATTAATAATATATAACCTGTGAGACAGACTGAAATGTCACTCACCCCTCTCATTAATAATAAACACCAAACAAAAAGTTTGGAAATTTGTGTATGGTAGATTATTTCTCTGTTGGAACAATGCTTCTTGGCAACACATTTTATACCGTTGGAAAGCCTGTTCATTTCCCTTTTAAATTCTGCCCCATTTGTAAGAAACATGCATTTGTGGGATGAGCAGCACAGCTGAGTATGTGGGTTGCGCTCATGAAAAATGTGCCAAATCTCATGAAACGGGCGATGTCAGAGACAGACTGTGAAGTGGGCGTCCCAAGAAGACCGGTTCCTCACCCTTTCAGCACTTAGGAACCGTAGGCTGTCTTCTACAGATCTGCAGTCAAGGTTTGCAGGACGATATGGCACACGGCTTTCTGCCCAGACAATCCGGAACAGACTGTACGCAGCCAACCTCCGGGCTCATAGGGCTGCCAGGAGGCCTGCCATGACTGCCCTTCACCGTCAGGCCCGTTTGCACTGGTGTCAGCAACACCTGCACTGGAACCTGAACATGTGGAGGAACGCTATGTTCAGCCATGAGGCCAGATTCTGCCTACGGAAGTTGGATCGTAGGGTCAAAGTGTGGAGAAGACGGGGAGAACGCTATGCTGATTGCTGCACCGATAGAGGAACACCTTTTGGTGGAGGCAGTGTGATGGTGTGGGGCGGCATCTCCATCACTGGAAAAACCAGGCTTGTCATCATTGGAGGCAATCTCAATGCAGAGAGATATCGAGATGAGATTCTGCAACCAGTGGCAATCCCATATCTCCACAGTCTGGGACCGAACTCCATCCTCCAAGATGACAACGCTCGCCCCCACAGAGCGGGGTTCATCAGAGACTACCTCCAGAATTTGGGAGTAGAGAGAATGGAATGGCCTGCCAACAGCCCTGACCTCAACCCAACTGAACACTTGTGGGATCAGCTGGGGCATGCAGTTCGTGCTAGAGTGACCAACACAACCACGTTGGGTGACTTGCAACACATCCTGGTTGAGGAGTGGAATGCCATCCCACAACAGTGTGGGACCAGGTGATACCAATGTATCATTTTTATTTTAATAAACATTGAAAACAGACCCAAATACCGCACCATGGTTAATGATATATAATGTGTGTAAGTTCCTTTCATGTTGTAAGAGTGAATCTTAGGCAGATCACCTCACCACTGTGTTGTGTGCAGTGACTAAACACACTTTCTGCAGCAGGGTTTGTCCACCAACCTCTTCCACAAACTTTGAACTCCGCCTTGAAAACATCCTCCAGTCGCTCTTTCAGTTCAGAGACAGATTTCCTCACAGCCTCAAAAGAGACGTTTGGACTGACAGTGATGCTGGGTAAGTCTCCAGGTCCAGGAGGGGCACAGAGGGACTGACAGCTCTGCAGACAGACAGACAGAAAGAGACAGACAGTGAACACAGATTCCTGTGCAGATACCAGGAGCAGATCTTTGTAAAAGAGGAACACACCTCACCATGTATGTACAGTGTACACAGTGCAGACTGTCAGAGAGCCAGTGATGTTACCTGGAGGAAATGGATGTGATCCTCTGTGTGTGAAAGCTGCTCCAGCTCAGCCTCTCTCCTCCTCAGCTCAGCAATCTCCTGCTCCAGTCGCTCCAGGAGTCCTTCAGCCCGACTCACTTCAGCCTTCTCCTGATCTCTGATCAGCTCTTTCACCTCAGAGCGCCTTCTCTCAATGGAGCGGATCAGCTCAGTAAAGATCCTCTCACTGTCCTCCACTGCTGTCTGTGCAGAGCGCTGTTAGGAGAAACAGAAGGAGGAGGGTTGTACATTTTAACTAGGCCTTTCACTCAGCTCTTACTGGGACCCCAGACAGCCTGTTCCCCACAGTGTGGCTCAGTGGCATTGAGCCCCACAGGGCTGGAAAGTGGCCCAACACTGGGCTCCTCGCTGGCTGACTGGAGGAGAGCCCTGACTGAGCCCTGAAATGGCTCTTCCAGCAGCCAGCTGTTGTCTTCTCCTCTGGTCAGTACCCACCTTGAGTGACTGCACAGCCTGTCTCAGATCCTGCAGCTCCTTCTCTCTCTCCTGGATTCTCTGCTGGAACTTACTCTGTGTCACCCCCAGCTGCTTCTGTGAAGAAACACACACAATCCAGGTTTAAAAACACTGGTGAAGACACTCCAGCAAGCCCTAAGGAATCAGGGCAGTACATTTTGGGCCTCGGCCCAACAGAGGGTAATCACCCCACCGACACACACTATTCCCACCCCGATGTTGCCACAACACCACCATCCATAATCACACACTGTGTTCATAACATGGGACCTGCTTCAATTCTACTGAAACACATTATTCTCACCTCACTGACACACACTATTCCCACCCCGATGTTGCCACACCACCGCCATCCATAATCACACACTATGTTCATAACATGGGACCTGCTTCAATTCTACTGAAACACATTATTCTCACCTCACCGACACACACTATTCCCACCCCGATGTTGCCACAACACCACCATCCATAATCACACACTGTGTTCATAACATGAGACCTGCTTCAATTCTACTGAAACACATTATTCCATGCAGTCAACAACCAGCAGAGCAGATGGTCAAAATTAATGACTGACATGTTGATCCCAAAGACAAATTAAAAGCCTAGACCTGAACCAAAATGTCAGCATAGAGTTGTGCTGGCCTGGGACCTGTTTTACCTTTCATTAGAAGTAATACAATTCTAGATCAGCAGTCCGACTCTGACATGCTTGATACATAAGCCCCCTGAATTTGGTGTTTCAAAACTTCCTCCTGTTTTCATGTTCTGTATCATTTTGTTACACTGCATATATTTTTATAATTGAGACATAAGGTACAACTACTGAACTACAGTTTGAAGTTTTTGAGTATCATACTGAGAGGAAAATAAACTGCAGTATTATATTATATTCAAAAACATGCACACAAACAAACCTACCTTAAACACAGGGTCAGGGAGGAGAGGAGTAGTTTGCCATTCATTGGAGACAGCTGTATTTGCCTATTCTAGCAGAGTTCATATTTCCCATTCAAAATTGATTTAAACTTTTGTTTTAACAAGGAAAACACACTGCGACATGCCCAAACAATAATACAATTCTAAACATCACATTTTTAGAAAACTGGCTACAAAGAAAATGGTCTGACTAATCACTACGAAAACTATGCAAAACGTAACTACCTGCTTTAGAAATTAATATAATACAAAGATATAACGTCGTTTGATGACAATTAGACTAGCTTGCTTGCTCGCGAGTTCCGAGGGTCGTAGCTAATGATGAAATTACAACGTGAACGTGGCAACTGGAAAGTCCTACCTACCTTTTTAACCGATATATAAGATAAAAAGTAAGTGTTGTTGTTTAATCGTGGTTTCATAATTTAAAACGTGCCCACCTGAGTGATATTATTCACGAACTGGGGCTCGCGACGCGATGCTTTTCATTACAAATTGTACTCGGATTGTCGGAAGATGCGACGACAGATTTAGACAAAACCAATTGGAAGGGGGCGGGGGGTGGTTTGGAGAGCGTAATATTAGAAAGTATTGATAAGGTTTATTTTTTCGTGGATAATACAATACAATTCCCTTTTTAAATGGTAAAGAATTTCCATAACAAATAAATAAATAATAAATGCCACTAACACCAGCCAATAAAGGGCACTTCTGGTGTCACCTGATTCTGGGCACCGACTCCATGAAATACAACAAATGAACGCCTCTTTTAAACTTGACAGACAAGGAAACACGAAAAATAAACTAATTAATAAGGCATATGCAGTTGGAGTGCAGTGTAATGATTCAGCTGATTTCTCATGTTCACTGCTCAGGTATTTTCAGTATTTTTGGGTTTATGTTAAAAATGTATGTTTTATGTTGCCAGTGAAGAGCTCCAGTCCTTACCTGTTTCTCAGTCCTTTCTGCTACCACTGAGACTGTATCATGGCCTCTGTGTTCATCCATCGCACACAGCAGACAGATACACTGCTGATCGCTACGACAGAAAACCTCCAGCAGTTTGTCGTGATTAGAGCAGATCTTCTCCTGCAGGTTTCCAGTGGCTTTGACCAGTTTGTGTTTCTTAAGAGGAGGAGATTCATAGTGACGCTGGAGGTGAATTTCACAGTAAGATGCCAGACACACCAGACAGGACTTGATGGCTTTGTGCTTTCTCCCAGTACAGATATCACACACCACGTCTCCAGGTCCAGCATAACAGTGAGCAGGAGGAGCAGCTTGGAGTCCTGTCTTCTTCAGTTTCTCCACCACTTCAGCCAGCATGGTGTTTCTGCCCAGAACAGGCCTTGGGGTGATGGTCTGTCTGCACTGGGGACAGCTGTAGACACCAATATGATCATCCTGATCCCAGCAGTCCTTAATACAGCCCATACAGTAACTATGTCCACAGGGAATAGTCACCGGATCCTTCAGTATATCCAGACAGATTGAACAGCTGAACTGGTCCTGATCCACCAAGGTATTAGCCTCAGCCATTTCACTGCTCACACTGAGAAAGTTAAGCTTTGTTTCTCTGGCAGAGACAGATTTTGTCTGTGCCTTTCTGACAGACACAGTGCTAAGTTTCGTTTTTGTGAAAGAGATTGAGTAATGTTTCGTTTCTCTGAAACTGCGTAACAGAGAGTGGCAGAGACTTCCTGTTTGTGCAAATAGCTCTTGGAGGTGTGGTGTTGGACTGAGGCCAGGCTGAGCAGAGCAGGCTGAGCAGAGAGGGCAGACTATTTAATCTTATGGGACAAAGGGCAGATTTACTGAAGGACTGTGTGATTTGAACCCCGGTTTAGCCACAATAAGTTTCACACAGCCCTTGGGCCTTTGAGCAAGGCCCTTAACCCTGCATTGCCCCAAGGGAGGATTGTCTCCTGCTTAATCTAAATCAACTGTAAGTCACTTTGGATAAAAGCCTCAGCCAAATGACAAGTAATGTAACTTGCAAATGGCAGGAGGGGATCTGAAATTTTAAATATTCTTCCTTGTGCACAAACACTGACTGGGCCGATCATAAACATGCTGATCTATTCCTGCCAAACGGCCGGTGACACCCCTGCAGAAATGACCATTCTGCTTTTCAGAGAGAGAGATTGAGAGAGAAAGAGATTTCATAGATTTAAAAGAAGGTATTTACAGAAACACAATGAAAATAACCTTCAATTCATAACAATGTCCCTAAAAGAAGATTAAAAGGGACACAAAAGCAAGAATAATTTGAACAGTAATACAGCATGTTAAATGGTCACTGTGTGTAAGTATATAAGCATGTAAAACAGTGGCTGTGTATAAGTATGTGTATAAGTATGTAAGCATGTAAAACAGTCGCTGTGTATAAGTATGTGTGTAAGTATGTAAGCATGTAAAACAGTGGCTGTGTATAAGTATGTGTGTAAGTATGTAAGCATGTAAAACAGTCGCTGTGTATAAGTATGTGTGTAAGTATGTAAGCATGTAAAACAGTGGCTGTGTATAAGTATGTGTGTAAGTATGTAAGCATGTAAAATGGTCTCTGTGTGTCAGTTCCTATGTGTCTTTGCTAGACTTCATACTTCTTGCTGCTCTTCTCACCCACTCCCCAAATTCGCCCACTCTGCAAAATACAAAAACAACAATTATACCTCAACGAGTGATTGTATATTACTACATAGTCCATGGCTGGGTATGCAAATCTGCATTGAAGAAAACATTCCCTCTGTTACGCTGAAGTCTATGCAAGGTTGGTGTGCATGTAACTGACTTAAAATCAAACATGCCATACACTGTTAGAAAGCTTATACTGTTCTCTACTATCCAACAGGGAGCTTGTTTGAAGGGGTGAAGCCCCTTATTCAAGTGCAGAAGGCTCTATTTTCCAGAATCAATGTCGCATGCGTGCACTACCAGATTATGTTATATTAGCCTGGGATGAGATAACTAATGCAGGTAATTTATTATGAACACATACTTTTTGCTCAACACACATTTTCTCACACATGAAGAGGTTCTTTAATTATTATAACTGGGCCAAATGATTGTGACTTTAAAACATTACACAAGGTCACTGGACTGAACTGTAGGTTGTTTCCAGTAAGTTTCTGTGCAGTCTACAGTACCTCACCTTCATTTGGTTTCTGTTTTTACCTTCTGCATTTATATTTCATTTTATTGTTTAGCTTGTGTGTTATGTTGCACCACATGTCCCAGAAATCAAAGTTGTGTGCCTCTGTGTGTGTTTGCATGCATGTGTGGATGTATGTGTGTGTGTGGTGTGCATGTGCATGTGCATATATGTGTGTGTTTGCATGCGTGTGTGTTTGTGTGTGTGTATGTGTGCATGCATGTGTGCTTGTATGTGTGTGTGAGTTGTGTATGCATACATGCATCTCAGATATTCAAATTATTTTTTACCTGTACTTCTGCATTGTACATGCTTGTTTTGATCATGGAGTTTAACAGGTGTATCAGGTCTGCAAGGTGACACATTTTGTAAGTGGCTAAATGCTTCCCCCTGTTGGACATTATATAAATAACTGAAACACCAATCCAAAACTAAGAAAGGATAATATTATCCTGTTCAGGGGAATGTTGATGGAATGTCTAAAATGGCAGTTTTGTGTAAAATGGGTACAGCCATGATCCCCTCACCTTTTCTTTGTACCAGATTTAGTTTGAAGGGAGTTTGGAGGCAGAAAGATCCACGGCACAGACAGACACACAGCTGCACAGATCTTATTGTGGTCACACTGGGGCTTGAACCACCAACCTTCCGGGTCTCAGTGAAGCACCTTAGCCACTTGGGCTAGGCGCTAGGCTGCCCATGTTTGACATGGCATTTTGATGACCCCTGTCAGCAGTGTTGATGGATTTTTATTTCACTCATAGGATGTATCTTCAAGCACTTGTTGCTGTTCCTACAGTTGTGCATGTTATCGTTCCCCACTGCTGCGCATGAGATCAAATAATTAATTTAATAGAAATAAAGTTGTGTGCCACATAAATCAATCAACAATCAATAGGCCTGCTTGTTCTGAAAACAGATTAGCCTGAAACTATTATAGTCTCAATATAAAGTGTATATTACAACCACTAGAGGGGGCTGAAGATTCGATATTAGGCTTATAATGATTTTTTTTGCAATTGCTAAGAGACATTTCATAAAACAATTCAACCTTTTCTCAAAACTATTAACCCAATCCCATGCCAAACTCAAATTATCTTCAAAAAAACATATACTCTTTCATCAAAATTAAACTTTGCCTTCATATGGCACAAACAAGCCATCAAAATGTAGACTACCCCCAACACACCAGTCAGATAAACTGACAGCAATAAATTCACAACTTTTTATAGCAGTGAGTTAGGATTCATATGCTTATTTTCTGGTTCTCAGATTTTGATCTTTACAATGTTACACTACTAACAAACGAGGAAGTGTGCAAACTTCCAGATATTTAATTTGCAGGACTGAAAAGTGATGCTGAGTGAAAAGTACTGTCCAGTAAACACAACACCGTCGAAGGAACAAAAAACTGTAGTCATTTAAAAGAGGAGTAGCATTCAAAAAAAGGAACTCCTGTCTTGTCTCTGGGCTGGGTCAGGCCACATAATGTCATCCACATCACACATGATGTTCGCTCTTTCAAGGCAGCGTGGGAAATATGTCCTGGTATGCCTGATCCTCCCTGGGATGTATTCAAGTGCAGCACCTCCACACATATTCTCCATGGCTTGCACCTCCACCTGCACCTCCACACACCTCCCCCAAAGCCTGCACCTCCACCTGCACCTCCACAGAACTCCCCCACAGCCTGCACCTCCACACGCCTCCCCCACAGCCTACACTTCCACATGCCTCCCCCACAACCTGCACCTCCACACGCCTCCCCCACAGCCTGCACCTCCACACGCCTCCTCCACAGCCTGCACCTCCACACGCCTTCTCTACAGCCTGCACCTCAACCTGCACCTCCACACACCTCCTCCACAGCCTGCACCTCCACACGCCTTCTCTATAGCCTGCACCTCAACCTGCACCTCCACACACCTCCTCCACAGCCTGCACCTCCACACGCCTTCTCTACAGCCTGCACCTCCACATACCTCCTCCACACTCCCTCTTTCCCTCCCACTTTCTCTCCCTCTCCCCTCCCTCTTTCGCCCCCTCTTTCCCTCCCACTGTCTCTCTCTCCCCTCCCTCACCCACTCCCCTCCTCTTCTCCCTCCCCCTCCTCCTCTCCCCTCCCTCCCCACCTCTGCCTCCCACTCTCCCTCTCTCTCGCCTCCCTCCCCCTCTTCTCTCTCCCTCCCTCCCTCCCCCTCTCCCCTCCCTACCTCCCTCCCTCTCTCTCCCTCTCCCCTCCCTCCTCTCTCTCCCTCTCCCCTCCCTCCCTCTCTCCCTTCCGCTTTCGTTCCCTCTCCCTCCCTCCTCTATCCCCCTCTCCCTCCCTCCTCTATCCCCCCTCCCTCCCTCCTCTATCCCCCTCTCCCTCCCTCCTCTATCCCCCTCTCCCTCCCTCCTCTACCCCCCTCTCTCTCCCTCCTCTATCCCCCTCTCCCTCCCTCCTCTATCCCCCTCTCCCTCCCTCCTCTACCCCCCTCTCTCTCCCTCCTCTATCCCCCTCTCCCTCCCTCCTCTATCCCCCTCTCCCTCAACTTCTTGTCATAAGTCCTCTTGCTCAGGCCTGCCGCTTTCTTTGCACCCTCCCTCACCATTTCACACGCTTCTCTCATCTGCTCCTTCCATCTTTGTATGTATTCCTGGTGACTGGCCGTGCCTGTGTTCTCGGTCCTTCCAATTTCCTTTTTCTTTGTTGGACAGTGTCTTTAGCATCTGAAGTAGTGTCCTGTTAAATCTTTCAACCTGACCATTCCCTTGAGGATGGTAGGGACTTGTTCGTGAGCTAACAATACCACAATTCCTCTTCAGTCTTGCTAAGAGTTTGTTATCAAACTCACCTCCTTGGTCGTGGTGTATTCGTTTAGGAAATCCAAATCTAAGGGCATAGTCATTGAACAGCCCATCTGCTACAGTTTTGGCTGACTTTGACCTGGTAGCCTACAGTTGTATGAAGCGAGTGAAATGGTCAATAATCACTAATATATATTCATAGCCCCCTTTACATTTATCCAAGTGCAAAAAACCGATAGAGACAAGCTCAAATGGATGGGTTGTGACAATATTTGTGAGAGGGGCTCTTGTCTCTTTGCTAGGCTTCTTTTGCTTTAAGCAAGCACATGTTCTTGTGACATAATGTTCCATCTCTCTACGCATTTGGGGCCTGATCAGTGATAATGTGCAATCCACCTCTCGGTGGCCCATTTTGTTATGCACTTCCTCCATTACACGGGTTTTGTGTTTGTCTGGTAAAACAAGTTGGGTTCTTGTTGCTGTCTTTCTTTTAAGCACACCAGTTTCATCAATGTGCAGTTTCTCCCATTCACGAAGGAGACATTTACTGTACGCACTGAGAGACATGGCCGCTTGACCTGAAGGTTTCACATTGGCCATCTTGTATCTTATCACTGGACCAATATGTGGGTCATCTAGCTGACTCTGTCTAATCTCTGCAACAGGGAGAGGGTTATACTTGTCATGCTCTGCTGGATTCTGAGCAATGGCAGCTACTGTCCACGGTGGAATCTGTTCTTGTTGTTCTCCAGCCTGTATCATAGCAGCTACACAGTCAAATGACAATTCTACTGTGTATTGTTCCATCATTTTCTCAATTTCTACGGGCATCCTAGAAAGGCTGTCTGCATCTATGTTCTCTTTGCCCGGTCTGTATCTAATTGTAAAATTGTAGTCACCTTGTTCAGCTACCCACCTACAACCAGTTGCATTAAGTTTTGCACTGGACATTACATATGTAAGAGGGTTATTATCACTGAATATGATGAAGGAAGGGGCATAGTACAAGTAGTGACGGAATTTCTCTGTCACTGACCACTTTGTTTTTGGTACAATACTGCACCCAGTCCTTGTCCTGATGCATCTGTGTGAAATATGAAAGGTTCTGAAAAATCTGGGAATCCAAGTACAGGTGGCTCAACCAGACAGTCAATCAGTTTCTCTAGTACTTCCTGGTGCTTGTCTTTCCACAGTATTGGCTGGTTTGAGGGAACACCTTTGTTCTTATTGTTCTAGGAAGTCTGATGTTTTTTTCCTTTTTATCTTTGGGTGCTGCCCCCTTCAACAGATCATAGAGTGGCCCCGCAATCCTAGAGAAATCCTTTATATGTTGTCGATAATAACTGAGAAGTCCCAAGATGGCGCGCAACTGTCCGACAGTGCTCGGTTTCTTTTCTTTCAAGGCCCTCACTGCAGTAGTGTCAGCTGGGTCCATTTAGCTTCCCTCAGCCGATACAATCCTACCCAGGTAACGGACTTCTCGCCTAAAGACCTCACATTTACTGGGTTTCAACTTGATGCCACATTGCCTTAGCTGCTGCAGTACTTTCCTCACATGTTCAACGTGGTTGGGAAAGGATTTGTTGTAGACAAGAATGTCATCAAGGGAAGGTACACATATCTCATCACGCAAGCCCTCCAAGCACTCCTCCATACATCTCTGAAAGGCAGCTGGGGCGTTCATTAATCCAAATGGGATTCTGACCCATTCATATAAACCCCATGGTGTCACGAATGCGGGTAAAGGTCTGCTCTCTTTCGCCATGAAGCCCTGGTGGTAGGCTTTACCCTGATCTAATGATGAGAACCATGAGTTACCACCGAGGCTATCAAGGATATCTTGGACCCTTGGAATGGGCTGCCGATCGGGGTGGGTCTTCTTATTTAATTCTCTGTAATCTATACAAAGATGTAGGCTACCGTCTTTTTTACGTACACAGACAACGGGTGATGCATAAGAAGACGTTGATTTCTCTATCCATCCCTGAGCAATGAGATCGTGCAGATAGTCGTTCATTTCCTTATACAATGGCTTTGGCACTGATAAGTATGACCGCACAACAGGAGTGGTATCTTGAAGAGATATTGTCATTTTAAGACTTTCTATACATCCAATGTCATCATCTGACCGTGAAAATGAGGCACTTTCTTCTCTTAACATCTTCTGGACAATTTCTCTCTTAGATTCATCAAGATGTGTTAAATCTACTGGGGGATCCCAGTTATCATCACCAGTCTGGTTGCTGCTGGACTGGACCTGATTCACTGATACAGGACTGATCAGAAGTGGGCACTGGACAGACCCACCCTCTGGGCCATGCCAAGGGCTGTTTTGCCTGGCAATACTATGTCATGACCTGTGGGGTTCTGTGCTTCCAATACAATGTAAGGAGGGGCCCCCATTCTTAGCTGCACTAATGTCTCCCTGAGCTCCAAGCCCTCTGGCCACTGGGGGTCAACACTGGGTTCAAACAGTAAACAGGTGTCCTCCTTTGCTGGACTTGTTTTAACTCTACACTCAACTTGGATGGACGTGAGGCTTGATATAATAGCCTTTTCCCTCTGGGTTTTTACTCTATATTCTTGTTCTAGCTCTATGAAAGCTTGAATTTGTGACGTCCCAAGTTCAGGAAAGGCTGATTTCATTATCTCCCTTAGATCATTGTATGTTCCATTTGGCAGCCCACTGTCACGGCTCTTCACAATATGTTCAATGGCATTATAACCAATAATGGGGTGGGACAAACATCCTCCTGTCATCACTAGGACGGGGATAATAAGGTTATTTACATCAGTTTTCTCATTCGAAAGTCCAAACATGATCTCTACCCAGCCAAGAAAGGGTATGCTATCTCCATCGGCGGCTACTATTCGGAGGGTGTCAGGGGCATCAATAAGCTCAGAGACAGATCTCAGTTTTACACTTTGGAGTACTTCGTTTTTCCAATTTTCATCTATGATGCAAACTTGGGAGCCCGTAACCCATAGTGCTTTGTTTTCTTTACCATTCAAATAACAGTCTACGAGGCATTGTTTCCCAACTAGGGCTGCTACATTTAGACTTTTCTTCTCCTTTGATTTTCCATCCATCTCCCTACCATTTGAAAGTTTGTTTTTTATCATTTTTTCTTGTGCACGGCCCAATGACTGACCTGACAAATCTTAGAGCAGTAGAGCGCATTTTGACATGTGGCACACACTCTCAGTCTATCCTCCTGCTCCCTCATGCCACAATGCATACACTTTTGGTGGGACATCAACGTGTTGCAGGTTACACCCTGTCCCGTGGGGGCAACCCTCTCTTGTTTAATGGAGTGCTTCTTGAGTTTACTCCTCTTGTTCGGCAACCAGCAAAATAGTGTTCACTGCTCCCACATGCACAGCAATGTGTGCAAAAATCATCAGTGCCACTCTGCTGACACCTAACACACCTTCTCAGGCGGCCTCTGGATGAGGGGAGGGGGTATCGCTGTGGTGCATAGCCTTGTTGGAATTGTGAGGTTCCACCTCTTCGTTCTCTACCATTATCTTGCCAGTAGCCTGTTGGCATATACTCAAACTGACTTGGGGGGAAACTGCTATGCAGGCCAGGTGTGGGTAGGTTTTGTAAAGAGGCCATTTGGGGCTGCTGGATTGATTGTGGAATCTGACACACTTCCGTGTTCCAGGTTCTGTAATTGTGCAAGGTCAGCTTTCATTTCTTTCAGTTCCGTCAGCAGGTCAGGTTTGGTTTTATTTTCTGTTTTCCCTTTCTTTTCAGACGACATTTGAGCATCAGTGCACTGAACTGAATGAACCCCCACAGACCGCTGTGCTGGATGATGCTTCTTTTTGTTATGTCTCTCTGCCTCGACCATACATGCAATGTTCAATTTCTCCAACAACACTTTGTCATTTATTCCTGGTTGCTGCAGATAGGGTTTAAGGTCATTCCTTATGTTGTCATTTTGTTGGCCAGTAAGGACTGAGTGTAGGAACATATTTAGCACGAGTACAGGGTCATATCTAAGACTAGACTCAGCCTCTTGGGAGGCAAAAAGTATCTTCTGCCTCAGACCAAGAGCACGGAAAAGGAAGTTCTGGGGAGTCTCTGTTTTGAGCCTCTGCGGTCAGTTGCTTGTACAATTCAGTTGCGCCTTTTTCTTGATAGTGAGATTGAAGAATTCTCCTTAACACGGGGAGGGTTAAGTCTGCTTTCCCCTCTAAATAGCTGCGCAACTGCAAGCCTGGGGCAATGGCCTTGATGACGGCTATCTCATAATCAGGGACTCTTTTGTTCAGTCCAGCTTCTATTTGGTGGGCTAGACTAGAAAATGTAAGTTTATCCTTTTGACCTGGCTCACCGATCTGGCCTGATATTTTGAATTCCCTATGCCATGGATTAACTGGTAATTGTGCAGGGTTTTGAGTGGGGACACAATTCTGGGGGGCGTTCTGATTGTGCACCTCTGTTGGCTCCCTACCTGCACGTGGCTGGACTTGTAATGATAACTGTAAAGCTATCTGTAGGGCTTCGATCTGTTTTTGAAGTTTTTCCTGCTCTGATAGCTGGGCTTCTGGATTGTTTGGGTCTGTTGGGTTAGTGTCTGGTGGGTCTTTAGCTGGTATTGGATAATCAGGGGACACCTTCATTTCCACTATTTTGTCTCTAAGGCTAAGGGAAAGGGACATACCCTTGTCTTCCAGTTCCCCTATTTCATCTTTGTCAATGTGAGACCAGAAATAAGCAACTTTTATCTGAAGTATTCTCTACAGGCACACCCAGAGAATCACATACGGTCAGAATAGTAAGTGTACAGAGTAACCCTGCTACTTCAAGTCTCATGTCCTGTAATGCATCCATGTTTGTTGAAAAGGGCGATCAGCGTCACAGTGAAGCAGAATGTGTACTTGGCTGGGCCGGACTTGCAGCTTTCCTAGTTAGCCTAGGTAACCTCAAGTGGCGTACTTTCTCTCTCCCCCCTATTCAGTAAACAACGGGCCACTGCGTTACCTCCACACCGGCCCTATGACTGTGCTATTCAGTAAACAACCACTGCGTTACCTCCACACCGGCCGTATGACTGTGCTATTCAGTAAACAACCACTGTGTTACCTCCACACCGGCCGTATGACTGTGCTATTCAGTAAACAACTAAACTGCGTTACCTCCACACCGGCCCTATGACTGTGCTATTCAGTAAACAACCACTGCGTTACCTCCACACCGGTCATATGACTGTGCTATTCAGTAAACAACTAAACTGCGTTACCTCCACACCGGTCATATGACTGTGCGATTGAGCTATACCCTGGTACAGTCCCGCCCAGAGGTGCGCTCTATTCGCTGTCTGTGCCGGAGGGCGGGGCCATGAAGGAATACATTCGCGACGCATTAGCGAATGGGTTTATTAGACCGTCTACGTCACCAGTGGGGGCGGATTCTTTTTTGTTAAAAAGAAAGACGGGAGTCTAAGGCCCTGCATTGATTACAGGGGGTTAAACGCCGTTACCATTAAAAATAGGTACCCACTGCCGCTGATGAACTCAGCGTTCGAGCGCCTGCAGACGGCATCCGTTTTTACCAAACTCGACCTCCGTAATGCGTACAATCTTGTACGCATACGTGAGGGCGATGAGTGGAAAACGGCTTTTAACACGCACACAGGCCACTATGAATATCTGGTCATGCCGTTAACGCCCCCGCAGTATTTCAGGCGCTGGTTAATGATGTGCTCAGGGAGATGCTGGAGAAGTCCATGTTCGTTTATCTGGACGATATTTTAATTTTCTCCACCAATATCTCTGAGCACATTCGGCACGTGACACTGGTCCTGACCGAGCTGGTAAGACCAAGATGGACCCAGCGAAAGGAACAGCTGTGAGGAATTGGCCCACCCCTGAATCTATTAAGCAGGTGCAGAGATTCCTAGGGTTCGCCAATTTTTACCGCCGGTTCATTCGTAACTTTAGCACTGTGGTCGCGCCCATCACTGCTCACCTGAAAGACTGCTCCGGCGCGCTTTGTGTGGAATCCCCGTGCGGAGGCGCCGTTCGTCCAGTTAAAGAGAAGGTTCTGTTCTGAGCCCTTCTTAATAACTCCGAACCCGTCTCTCCCATTCATTGTGGAGGTCGATGCCTCCGAGCTGGGGGTGGGCGCCATTCTCTCGCAACGGTCTCCCCAGGACCAGAGTGTGCATCCCTGTGCGTTTTTTTCGCGGTCGCTGTCCCAGGCCGAGAGAAGAGGTTTTTGCTTGGCCTCCACAGGGCTCACGTGGGCGGAGTACTCTCACAACACTCTGCAGAACACCTCCACAGGGCTCACGTGGGCGGAGTACTCTCACAACACTCTGCAGAACGCCTCCACAGGGCTCACGTGGGAGGAGTACTCTCACAACACTCTGCAGAACGCCTCCACAGGGCTCTCGTGGGAGGAGTACTCTCACAACACTCTGCAGAACGCCTCCACAGGGCTCACGTGGGAGGAGTACTCTCACAACACTCAACACCTCCACAGGGCTCACGTGGGAGGAGTACTCTCACAACACTCAACACCTCCACAGGACTCACGTGGGCGGAGTACTCTCACAACACTCAACACCTCCACAGGGCTCACGTGGGCGGAGTACTCTCACAACACTCAACACCTCCACAGGGCTCACGTGGGCGGAGTACTCTCACAACACTCTGCAGAACACCTCCACAGGGCTCACGTGGGCGGAGTACTCTCACAACACTCTGCGGAACGCCTCCACAGCGCTCTCGCCCTTCGAGAATCAGTTTGGTTCCGCTCCGCCACTGTTCCCGGAACTGGAGAGGGGGGCTGAAGTGCCCTCTGCAGAGGTTTTTGTTTGGCGGTGCCGGGCCACCTGGAATAAGGTGCGGGCTGCACTCTTACGGGCTACTGCCACCCAGAAGAGGCTGGCCGACAGGCGTCGCCGGTCGGCGCTTTGGTGTCAACTGTTCACTCTTGCACCAAGCTGGTAAGCACGCGGTAGACTCTGTGTGTATTTGAGTCAGGTATCGTGCAGGTTCGGGTTTCTGTCACGTTCTTAAGAAAAGGTAAGGCAGGTGTTCAGTTTGCTCGTGCTGTGTGCACTGCTGATGCCTTCCTAAAGTTTCTTTGTTTTGTTTTGATTTTATTTCTAGCTCGTGTGGGCTTGTGGGTGAGGGACGTTTTTGTATTTTGGTTTGTTTTTTCCTGAGCTGCATCTCAAGGTTCTTTATTTTCCTTGCCTAGTGTTTTATACTAGGTTGTACTTTTATTTTGGTCCCCGGTCTGGGGTTTGCAGTGCTCGCCTTTTGCACTCATTTTGGTTGGGTTGTTCGCCCTGGTTTTTAAGGGTCGCTTTGTTTTCCTTTAGCCGTTTTTTGGGCTGTTTGTCTAATTTGGTCGGAGTTTGTCTCCAAGTTATTTTCTGTTTCTTTCACCTCCTGGGATTTTGTGGTGAACACGTTCGCGTGTCCGCCGATAAGGGATTACCCGTAGTCGCTCCTGGCTCTCCGGATACCATCATCCTTCCCCAGAGGCGATTGCTTACAATCCCTTCGTGGGGTGGGTTTTTCGGTTCAAGGGACTCTAACCCCTGGCAGTGTATACTGTCTGTCCACGTCACAGACTCCGAGACTGTTCTGTCTAGGGAAGAACCACGTTAGCGATCCAATCCTCATCGCCAAACTGTGTGGGAAAAATGCCCTTTTTAACATTTCACAGGTGAGCATCGTCTGATGAAACAGATCCCAGTAAAAACAACGATAGCTATACTTGAGTTTAACTTTCGTATTTATTTGCAAAGAAATAACAGAAAGTGAGAAAGCTTACCGGCTTTCTGATTTGAATCAGACACAGTAAGACTCATATCCACAATTTTCCAGAAGGGGGGCTTTACCAAAACAAAAAGACATGAAGCTGACCACAAACATTTATCAGTATAAATGGCTTCATGTCTTCTGAATACCCCTTGTTGACTTTGCTGTAAGACCAGAATGTGCTAGCTGAGAAGCAGAGACATTACGGTCAAAGGCTGTCTGTCTGCTGGAGAGAGACAGAGAAAGACTCATAATAACCACTTAATTCAGAAAGTGGTTTAATAGTAATAAGGACTATCACTAAAAGGTTATTTGTAATCATGTGATTGAATTTATGTTAACACACATTGTCAATTAAGAATCAGTAAAGAAAATTACCCTTCCACGTGCTATTTAGGAATGCAACAAGGTGTACCATGTTGTTTTCCATGTTATTTAGGAATGCAGCCAGGTGTACCATGTTGTTTTCCATGTTATTTAGGAATGCAACCAGGTGTACCATGTTGTTTTCCATGTTATTTAGGAATGCAACCAGGTGTACCATGTTGTAAGGCAAGGCGGTGGAAGACGCCCCACTGGCTGATGGAGGCACATTGGCTCACGTTGCCTCCTCGTTGTTCTGGCACCTCAACAATGACATGCTAGCCAATTATATTTCTTCCTCTGCTCTGCCTTTTTGTCAGGTTAAACTCTGTCACGTCAACAAAGACATATTCGTGCGGTTCGGCCAGAGCATCAAGCTCAAAAATGCTCAACAAAAAATGGTATATATATTGTAAATACAGTAAGGTAGGTAATACAGTAATTTACAGTAGGGCACTTCAGCACTCTAGCTCACTGGGCAGCTTGTTCATTTTGAGAATCCATTGTTCAGAAGCTCACAGACACAATCTGTGGCCCTATTGATTGATCCTGAGATGGTGACTGATTTGTGTTTACATCTGGAGAAAGGTGTGACCTGAGTTTAGGTTGTGTATGTTTGTTGTAAGAGCACAGCATGTAACCACTGATTCATGAGGGCACTTGTTTGTAGAGATTTGCAGGAAACATTTGAGCATCTGCAGCATGGGCTAAAACAAGTGAAAAGTGTTTTTAGTTTTGAGAGATGTGTTGGTCCTCTGTGAGCTGAAGTAATCACTTGGGAGTTTTTGCTCAAAGATCCAGTTTTAGTGAGTTAGCAATTGAGAAAAACTGTAATTAAGCAACCCATCAATTTACTCATGACATTTTTATTTTATTTTAGAGATTTTACAGAGACAACAAACAATGCATGCAGGGCAGAATTAGATCAATATCCATTATTAATCAAAATATCAAAGAGGACAATCAAGTTTTGGAAGCATCTAAACAATCGCGACACCAACTCTTACCATTACAAAGCCCTGCGATGCTAAGAGCTGAGCAAAGGAAAGAGTCCCCTCTCACAGCTGGTCCTGAGGCTCAGTTCACTAACCTCCCCTAACAGAGAGAGAATCATGATGTAATAACATTATGTTGAGTTATTTTAGCTCATCAGGGTTAGTCCATTCTTCAGTTTTAAGTACACTTTGTACAGTGTTCAGATTTTTGAATGCCCTTTCGTTTTTCTCTGGGATATAATCCATTCTGTTTATTGATAATGCATTTAAATTTATACATATGACCTTTGGAGAGGCAAGTTATGTACTGGCTTATCCTATGTGGCAAAAGTCTATTTACCTGGGGGTCTGTGTTTTCCCATGACTGGATGCCACTGATTTTTCAGAGTTGTGTGGATTAGGGACATTGACCTAAATGAAGAGGGCACTGTGGCTTTCGTGTAATGCTTTAGGAGCAGGTAACATCATATTTATCAGCGATATGATGAATAAAATAGACTGACATCGATTCCGTTTTAGAGATGAGGCGCTGAACAAAACTTGGCATCATCATTTGAAAGTTGTGACATGTCCTGAAAGCGCGAGGCCCATTGCGGAGTTTAAACAGATAAAGATAACACCTGTAGACTCACGTGTACATCTACAATACAGTGGGTGAGTGTACACCCTACAGCACAATTTCAGCACTGTTGCTGGGAAACCTCCGGCCAGAACGGCCAGTCTCCTGCGCACACAAAAGCTGCACTCAGGGCAGGTCAAGATCGCATCAGGGAGCCCGCTGTCTAAACTCCCCCCTCCTCCTGCATTTTTGGGTGGGTTTCACTCGCTGCTCCTCCTGGCTACTGTGTTTCTACCTTTCATTCACTGATTCCACCACTTAAAGTCCTTCTGATTGTTCATTACCTACATACTCCATCACATTTAACTGTGAAAGAGCTGCTGTAATGATCTGGAACAAATGACAAGCTTTCATGAAATACTGAACAAAAAACTGAGAGAAACTATTTGAGAGAAAATCATGTATGGTTCATGGTGAATAAACGTACAGAAGATTGTTTGGCGTCAATGTGTTTGGGTTTGATTTGCAAGTGCTGTTCCTGAATTCTGGGTTGCAGGGTGAAACCACAGATTTGAAAGACATCCTGCATGGCTTCTGTCCTCTACATCCTAACTCCAGAAGGTTTCTGGTTGGGAAAGTGAGTTTGGGGCTCTGGTGACAGGAAGGAAAAGTAGGGTGCTGTCCACCAGGTGGCAGCACCGCCCCTTCATACAGGGATGGCCAAATAGTCTTGCTGTGGCCAAATAGCAGGTTATGAGAGCTACAAGAGGCCTGGCCTTTTCAGTAGAGGGAGAGTGGGGTTTGGGAGCGCTTCTGTGGATACTGTAGCAGGGCTGCTGATGATTACAATTGTTCTTTTCCTTATCTCCATTTTCAGCCCCCTTGTGAAGATTAGAGGTTGCCAGATTCTTAATACTGCCGTTATGTTTATTCATAGGACTTTTGGAGAGGTTATGTACTGGCTCATGCTTTCTGGTAATAGTCGATTTACCTGGCGGTCTGTGTTACCCATGTGTTGCAAAAGCATCTCTCTCTCTCTCTCTCTCTCTCTCTCTCTCTCTCTCTCTCTCTCTCTCTCTCTCAAATTCAAATTCAAATTTGCTTTATTGGCATGAAAGGAAAAAATACCAATGTTGCTGAAGCAATACAATAAATATAATAAACATCGACAAATAATCAGTAAATAAATGATAATATCTGAATATAAACAAAGTTAGAATATAATAATGTAAAATAATTGAATCCAAAAAGTATAATGACAGTTATATATAACAATTAATTAGTAACATACAAAGTAATATACAGTATACATTCATTTCTGTTTTTCTCTCTGAGATTGTGGCATTCTAACACAAACTTTGCCACTACTGGCAAGGATTGTTCATGCTCTCCAAGAACAAACCACAGTTTTTGTTCTTGAGGGATCAAGCAAAAATTTGGGATAATTTATTTTTATTTGGGGATTAATTTGGGAACATTGTCTGACAGGAGAAAACGTATCTCTGTCTCCACCTATGCAGTGTGTAGAGACCAAGTTCTGCTCTACAAGCATAGTTGGAGGTGTTCCAGTAGACAACCTAGTATTTGTTGGGCAAATTCCAGCTGGAATTTTTATATTGGTCCTTTGTCCGACTTTTTAAAGCAGGGATCTAATATGGGTCCCCACACCTCACTTCCATATAATACTATTGGGGTTAATATGGAGTGGTGCATTTTAAGACAAATTTGAATTGGGATATATGTTTTGCCAAATTTAGATTTGATTGAGTGAAATGCTCTCTCTCTCTTGCTCTCTCTCTCTCGCCCTCTCTGCCTCCCCTCCCCCTCTCCCCTCTCTCTCCCCTCCCTCCCTCTCCCCTCCCTTCCGCTTTCTCTCTCTCCCTCCCTCCCTCCCCCGCTCCCCTCCTCTCCCTCTCTCTCTCTTCCTCTTTCCCTCCCACTTTCCCTCCCTCTCCCCTCGCCGATCGGGGTGGGTCTTCTTATTTAATTCTCTGTAATCTATACAAAGACGTAGGCTACCGTCTTTTTTACGTACACAGACAACGGGTGATGCATAAGAAGACGTTGATTTCTCTATCCATCCCTGAGCAATGAGATTGTGCAGATAGTCTTTCATTTCCTTATACAATGGCTTTGGCACTGATAAGTATGACCGCACAACAGGAGTGGTATCTTGAAGAGATATTGTCATCTTAAGACTTTCTATACATCCAATGTCATCATCTGACCGTGAAAATGAGGCACTTTCTTCTCTTGCTAAAACCTCTCCCCATCTGGATCTCTCCATTTCCCTCAGGGATACCACACTCACGCCGTCACCCAGTGCAAGGAACCTCGGCGTGGTGATGGACAGCAGACTGTCCCTCTCCGAGAACATTGTGGCGGTGACCCGGTCATGCAGGTTCTTCCTATACAACATACGGAGAATCCGCCCCTTTCTCACCCCCTACTCGACCCAGCTCCTGGTCCAAGCGATGGTTCTCTCCCGCCTGGACTACTGCAATTCCCTCTTGGCTGGCCTCCCAACGTCTGCCATCAGACCCCTCCAACTCATCCAGAATGCAGCAGCTCGTCTGGTCTTCAACCTTCCCAAATACTCACACGTCACCCCCCTGCTTACTTCCCTCCACTGGCTGCCTGTCATGGCTCGCATCAAATTCAAAACATTGGTGCTAGCCTTCCAAGCAGTTAAAGGGTCTTCCCCAGCTTATCTACAAAAAATCATCAGCCCCTACACCCCTGCCAGACCTCTTCGTTCAGCCTCCACAGGCCGCTTGGCACCTCCCCCTCTCCGAACCTCCACATCACGCTCACGACTACTGTCTGTTCTGGCTCCACGGTGGTGGAACGAACTCCCCGTGGAGGTCAGAACTGTAGAATCTCTCCCCACCTTCAAGCGCAAGCTGAAGACACACCTCTTCAAGCAGCACCTCTCCCCATCCCTCCCTACCTCCCTGTGAACCTTAATTGTTGTCTCTGTGACTTGCTTTGTGTATCGGTATTTTTAGTTGGCTAGGTAAGCAGTGTTTGGATAGTTAACTTTGGTCACTTTTGCTCTGTTTGTTTGTTTCTTTGTTCTCAAAAAAAAATAAAAAAGGCCCTCGTCCTTATCTTTGTTGTACAGGTAGGAGTTGAAATTGTACTTCCCTCTTTCGCTTTCAGCGAACTTATCCCTGGTTATGGGTATGCACTTTGTTGTATGTCGCTCTGGATAAGAGCGTCTGCCAAATGCCAATAATGTAATGTAATGTTAACATCTTCTGGACAATTCCTCTCTTAGATTCATCAAGATGTGTTAAATCTACTGGGGGATCCCAGTTATCATCACCAGTCTGGTTGCTGCTGGACTGGACCTGATTCACTGATACAGGACTGATCAGAAGTGGGCACTGGACAGACCCACCCTCTGGGCCATGCCAAGGGTCAACACTGGGTTCAAACAGTAAACAGGTGTCCTCCTTTGCTGGACTTGTTTTATCTCTACACTCAACTTGGATGGACGTGAAGCTTGGGATAATAACTTTTTCCCTCGGGGTCTTCACTCTATATACTTGTGGGTGCTCAACTCTGACCAGCTCTATGAAAGCTTGAATTTGTGACGTCCCAAGTTCAGGAAAGGCTGATTTCATTATCTCCCTTAGATCATTGTATGTACCATTTGGCAGCCCACTGTCACGGCTCTTCACAACATGTTCAATGGCATTATAACCAATAATGGGGTGGGACAAACATCCTCCTTTCATCACTAGGACGGGGATAATAAGGTTATTTACATCAGTTTTCTCATTCGAAAGTCCAAACATGATCTCTACCCAGCCAAGAAAGGGTATGCTATCTCCATTGGCGGCTACTATTCGGAGGGTGTCAGGGGCATCAATAAGCTCAGAGACAGATCTCAGTTTTACACTTTGGAGTACTTCTTTTTTCCAATTTTCATCTAGGTTTGCAAACTTGGGAGCCCGTATCCCATAGTGCTTTGTTTTCTTTACCATTCAAATAACAGTCTACGAGGCATTGTTTCCCAACTAGGGCTGCTACATTTCGACTTTCCTTCTCCTTTGACTTTCCATCCATCTCCCTCCCATTTGAAAGTTTGTTTTTTATCATTTTTTCTTGTGCACGGCCCAATGACTGACCTGACAAATCTTAGAGCAGTAGAACGCATTTTGACATGTGGCACACACTCTCAGTCTATCCTCCTGCTCCCTCATGCCACAATGCATACACTTTTGGTGGGACATCAACGTGTTGCAGGTTACACCCTGTCCCGTGGGAGCAACCCTCTCTCGTTTAATGGAGTGCTTCTTGAGTTTACTCCTCTTGTTTGGCAACCAGCAAAATAGTGTTCACTGCTCCCACATGCATAGCAATGTGTGCAAAAATCATCAGTGCCACTCTGCTGACACCTAACACACCTTCTCAGGCGGCCTCTGGATGAGGGGAGGAGGTATCGCTGTGGTGCATAGCCTTGTTGGAATTGTGAGGTTCCACCTCTTCGTTCTCTACCATTATCTTGCCAGTAGCCTGTTGGCATATACTCAAACTGACTTGGGGGGAAACTGCTATGCAGGCCAGGTGTGGGTAGGTTTTGTAAAGAGGCCATTTGGGGCTGCTGGATTGATTGTGGAATCTGACACACTTCCGTGTTCCAGGTTCTGTAAGTGTGCAAGGTCAGCTTTCATTTCTTTCAGTTCCGTCAGCAGGTCAGGTTGGGTTTTATTTTCTGTTTTTCCTTTCTTTTCAGACGACATTTGAGCATCAGTGCACTGAACTGAATGAACCCCCACAGACCGCTGTGCTGGATGATCCTTCTTTTTGTTTTGTCTCTCTGCCTCGACCATACATGCAATGTTCAATTTCTCCAACAACACTTTGTCATTTATTCCTGGTTGCTGCAGATAGGGTTTGAGGTCATTCCTTTTGTTGTCATTTTACAGGCCAGCAAGGACCGAGTGTAGGAACATATTTTGCACGAGTACCTAAGACTAGACTCAGCCTCTTCTGCCTCAGATCAAGAGCACGGAAAAGGAAGTTCTGGGGAGTCTCTTTGCTGTTTTGAGCCTCTGAGGTCAGTTGCTTGTACAATTCAGTTGCGCCTTTTTCTTGATAGTGAGATCAAAGAATTCTCCTTCACACGGGGAGGGTTAAGTCTGCTTTCCCCTCTAAATAGCTGCACAACTGCAAGCCTGGGGCAATGGCCTTGATGACGGCATGGACTATATCATAATCAGGGACTCTTTTGTTCAGTCCAGCTTCTATTTGGTGGGCTAGACTAGAAAATGTAAGTGTATCCTTTTGCCCCGGGGACATAATTCTGGGGGGCGTTCTGATTGTGTGCCTCTGTTGGCTCCCTACCTGCACGTGGCTGGACTTGTAATGATAACTGTAAAGCTATCTGTAGGGCTTCGATCTGTTTTTGAAGTTTTTCCTGCTCTGATAGCTGGGCTTCTGGATTGTTTGGGTCTGTTGGGTTAGTGTCTGGTGGGTCTTTAGCTGGTATTGGATTATCAGGGGACACCTTCATTTCCACTATTTTGTCTCTCAGGCTAAGGAAAAGGGACATACCCCTGTCTTCCAGTTCCCCTATTTCATCTTTGTCAATGTGAGACCAGAAATAAGCGACTTTTATCTGAAGTATTCTCTACAGGCACACCCAGAGAATCACATATGGTCAGAAGATTTTCAATAGTAAGTGTACAGAGTAACCCTGCTACTTCAAGTCTCATGTCCTCTAATGCATCCATGTTTGTTGAAAAGGGCGATCAGCGTCACAGTGAAGCAGAATGTGTACTTGGCTGGGCCGGACTTGCAGCTTTCCTAGTTAGCCTGGGTAACCTCAAGTGGCGTACTTTCTGTCTCCCCCCTATTCAGTAAACAACGGGCCACTGCGTTACCTCCACACCGGCCCTATGACTGTGCTATTCAGTAAACAACCACTGCGTTACCTCCACACCGGCCGTATGACTGTGCTTTTCAGTAAACAACCACTGTGTTACCTCCACACCGGTAATATGACTGTGCTATTCAGTAAACAACCACTGCGTTACCTCCACATCGGCCGTATGACTGTGCTATTCAGTAAACAACTAAACTGCGTTACCTCCACACCGGTCATATGACTGTGTGATTGAGCTATGCCCTGGTACAGTCCCGCCCAGAGATGCGCTCTATTCGCTGTCTGTGCCGGAGGGCAGGGCCCTGAAGGAATACATTTGCGACGCATTAGCGAATGTGTTTATTAGACCGTCTACGTCACCAGCGGGGGCGGGATTCTTTTTTGTTAAAAAGAAAGACGGGAGTCTAAGGCCCTGCATTGATTACAGGGGGTTAAATGCTGTTACCATTAAAAATAGGTACCCCCTGCTGCTGATGAACTCAGCGTCCGAGCGCCTGCAGACGGCATCCGTTTTTACCAAACTCGACCTCCGTAATCCGTACAATCTTGTACGCATACGTGAGGGCGATGAGTGGAAAACGGCTTTTAACACGCACACAGGCCACTATGAATATCTGGTCATGCCGTTAACGCCCCCGCAGTATTTCAGGCGCTGGTTAATGATGTGCTCAGGGAGATGCTGGAGAAGTCCATGTTCGTTTATCTGGACGATATTTTAATTTTCTCCACCAATATCTCTGAGCACATTCGGCACGTGACACTGGTCCTGACCGAGCTGGTAAGACCGAGATGGACCCAGCGAAAGGAACAGCTGTGAGGAATTGGCCCACCCCTGAATCTATTAAGCAGGTGCAGAGATTCCTCGGGGTCGCCTATTTTTACCGCCGGTTCATTCGTAACTTTAGCACTGTGGTCGCGCCCATCACTGCTCACCTGAAAGACTGCTCCGGCGCGCTTTGTGTGGAATCCCCGTGCGGAGGCGCCGCCCGTCCAGTTAAAGAGAAGGTTCTGTTCTGAGCCCTTCTTAAGAACTCCGAACCCGTCCCTCCCATTCATTGTGGAGGTCGATGCCTCCGAGCTGGGGGTGGGCGCCATTCTCTCGCAACGGTCTCCCCAGGACCAGAGTGTGCATCCCTGTGCGTTTTTTTCGTGGTCGCTGTCCCAGGCCGAGAGAAATTATGATGTTGGGGATAGGGAGCTGCTGACTGTCAAATTAGCCTTGGAGGAGTGGCGCCACTGGCTGGAGGGGCGGAGCATCCGTTCACGGTGTGGACTGACGTACGTCCAAACTGCTAAAACACCCAGAGAACAATGGGTAGACGGAACGCACAAACCAGACACTGGAGAACACGCTCCAGTGCCTAGCCGCTGCCAGCCCCACTTCATGGAGTCGCCAACTCACGTGGGCGGAGTACTCTCACAACACTCTGCAGAACGCCTCCACAGGGCTCACGTGGGCGGAGTACTCTCACAACACTCTGCACACAGACGCCTCCACAGGGCTCACGTGGGCGGAGTACGCTCACAACACTCTGCAGAACACCTCCACAGGGCTCACGTGGGCGGAGTACTCTCACAACACTCTGCAGAATGCCTCCACAGGGCTCACGTGGGTGGAGTACTCTCACAACACTCTGCAGAACACCTCCACAGGGCTCACGTGGGCAGAGTACTCTCACAACACTCTGCAGAACGCCTCCACAGGGCTCACGTGGGCGGAGTACTCTCACAACACTCAACACCTCCACAGGGCTCACGTGGGCGGAGTACTCTCACAACACTCAACACCTCCACAGGGCTCACGTGGGTGGAGTACTCTCACAACACTCTGCAGAACGCCTCCACAGCGCTCTCGCCCTTCGAGGCTCAGTTTGGTTCTGCTCCGCCACTGTTCCCGGAACTGGAGAGGGGGGTTGAAGTGCCCTCTGCAGAGGTTTTTGTTTGGCGGTGCCGGGCCACCTGGAATAAGGTGCGGGCTGCACTCTTACGGGCTACTGCCACCCAGAAGAGGCTGGCCGACAGGCGTCGCTGGTCGGCGCTTTGGTGTCAACTGTTCACTCTTGCACCAAGCTGGTAAGCATGCGGTAGACTCGCTGTGTATTTGAGTCAGGTATCATGCAGGTTCGGGTTTCTGTCACGTTCATAAGAAAAGGTAAGGAAGGTGTTCAGTTTGCTCGTGCTGTGTGCACTGCTGATGCCTTCCTAAAGTTTCTTTGTTTTGTTTTGATTTTATTTCTAGCTCGTGTGAGCTTGTGGGTGAGGGACGTTGTCCCCGGTATTTGTATTTTGGTTTGTTTTTTCCTGAGCTGCATCTCAAGGTTCTTTATTTTCCTTGCCTAGTGTTTTATACTAGGTTGTATTTTTATTTTGGTTCCCGGTCTGGGGTTCGCAGTGCTCACCTTTTGCACTCATTTTGGTTGGGTTGTTCGCCCTGGTTTTTAAGGGTCGCTTTGTTTTCCTTTAGCCGTTTTTTGGGCTGTTTGTCTTATTTGGTCGGAGTTTGTCTCCAAGTTATTTTCTGTTTCTTTCACCTCCCGGGATTTTGGGGCGAACACGTTCGCGTGTCCGCTTATAATACCCGTAGTCGCTCCTGGCTCTCCGCCAGTCCCCGACATTATATTAGGTTTATTTTGACAGTATAAAATGATAATACACTGGTGTGTGGTTGCCGACCCATACTGTCATGCATTATTTTCATAGGACCCATAAATTCTGGGTCTTGCCTCTTTCAACTCTTCGAGCTCATGGTTATTGCCTCACCCCACTACCAGTCTGTACTTTATTATTAATAATTTTCCTTTTTAATTAGTTTTATTTTATTTTTATTTATATAGTAGACATTTTTTTAACTTAATTAACTTAACTTTTTTCTTTTAAGGTGCACCTAACCTAATCAGAGTCGGATTCAAAATCCGCAAAAGACAATTTGTCTCCAATGTCGACACTTTCACACATGCGCACACACACACAGACCCGCTACACAACGCCTCTATCACACTGGCCTGTTTTCAGCTTACACTCTCATGGATATCATCATATTACACAACAAGGTCATTTACTTTAGAGCTCCGTTCTTTTTTATACGTATTTACTCATTAAGACCAATCAATTATATTAGTTCACTATTAACTATTACTTCTATCAGTCCCAGAGTGTTAGTATTACTACTAATCACTCTCTAACACTCTCAGCACTTGGGACCCGGTATTGTGTTAGTGAGAGCATACCGGCTCTCGTGTTTGAATCACTCCCTGAGTGATGGGCCCCAAGTCAAAGCCCCAAGTCAAACGAGGTACCTTTTAGTGATTTACTATGGCCTCACCTGAGTGTTCTTTTTTTAGGATGGCCTATTGGTTACCCCACACACAAACGTCTCAGAACTGGACCGGATACCATCATCCTTCCCCATAGGCGATTGCTTACAATCCCTTCGTGGGGTGGGTTTTTCGGTTCAAGGGACTCTAACCCCTGGCAGTGTACACTGTCTGTCCACGTCACAGACTCCGAGACTGTTCTGTATCGGGAAGAACCACGTTAGCGATCCAATCCTCCTCGCCAAACTGTGAGGGAAAAATGCCCTTTTTAACATTTCACAGGTGAGCATCGTCTGATGAAACAGATCCCAGTAAAAACAACGATAGCTATACTTGAGTTTAACTTTCGTATTTATTTAAAAAGAAATAACAGAAAGTGAGAAAGCTTACCGGCTTTCTGATTTGAATCAGACACAGTAAGACTCATATCCACAATTTTCCAGAAGGGGGGGCTTTACCAAAACAAAAAGACATGAAGCTGACCACAAACATTTATCAGTATAAATGGCTTCATGTCTTCTGAATACCCCTTGTTGACTTTGCTGTAAGACCAGAATGTGCTAGCTGAGAAGCAGAGACATTACGGTCAAAGGCTGTCTGTCTGCTGGAGAGAGACAGAGAAAGACTCATAATAAGCACTTAATTCAGAAAGTGGTTTAATAGTAATAAGGACTATCAATAAAAGGTTATTTGTAATCATGTGATTTAATTTATGTTAACACACATTGTCAATTAAGAATCAGTAAAGAAAATTACCCTTCCACGTGCTATTTAGGAATGCAACAAGGTGTACCATGTTGATTTCCGTGTTATTTAGGAATGCAACCAGGTGTACCTTGTTGTTTTCTGTGTTATTTAGGAATGCAACCAGGTGTACCATGTTGTTTTCCATGTTATTTAGGAATGCAACCAGGTGAACCATGTTGTTTTCCATGTTATTTAGGAATGCAACCAGGTGTACCATGTTGTTTTCCATGTTATTTAGGAATGCAACCAGGTGTACCATGTTGTTTTCCATGTTATTTAGGAATGCAGCCAGGTGTACCATGTTGTTTTCCGTGTTATTTAGGAATGCAACCAGGTGTACCATGTTGTAAGGCAAGGCGGTGGAGGACGCCCCACTGGCTGATGGAGGCACATTGGCTCACGTTGCCTCCTCGTTGTTCTGGCACCTCAACAATGGCATGCTGGCCAATTATATTTCTTCCTCTGCTCTGCCTTTTCGTCAGGTTAAACTCTGTCATGTCAACAAAGACATATTCGTGCGGTTCGGCCAGAGCATCAAGCTCAAAAATGCTCAACAAAAAATGGTATATATATTGTAAATACAGTACGGTAGGTAATACAGTAATTTACAGTAGGGCACTTCAGCACTCTAGCTCACTGGGCAGCTTGTTCATTTTGAGAATCCATTGTTCAGAAGCTCACAGACACAAACTGTGGCCCGATTGATTGATCCTGAGATGGTGACTGATTTGTGTTTACATCTGGAGAAAGGTGTGACCTGAGTTTAGGTTGTGTTTGTTGTAAGAGCACAGCATGTAACCACTGATTCATGAGGGCATTTGTTTGTAGAGATTTGCAGGACACATTTGAGCATCTGCAGCATGGGCTAAAACAAGTGAAAAGTGTTTTTAGTTTTGAGAGATGTGTTGGTCCTCTGTGAGCTGAAGTAATCACTTGGGAGTTTTTGCTCAAAGATCCAGTTTTAGTGAGTTAGCAATTGAAAAAAAACTGTAATAAAGCAACCCATCAATTTACTCATGAAAAAATGACACCTACATTTTTATTTTATTTTGAGATTTTACAGAGACAACAAACAATGCATGCAGGGCAGAATTAGGTCAATATCCATTATTAATCAAAATATCAAAGAGGACAATCAAGTTCTGGAAGCATCTAAACAATAGCGACACCAACTCTTACCATTACAAAGCCCTGCGATGCTAAGAGCTGAGCAAAGGAAAGAGTCCCCTCTCACAGCTGGTCCTGAGGCTCAGTTCACTAACCTCCCCTAACAGGGAGAGAATCATGATGTGATAACATTGTGTTGAGTTATTTTAGCTCATCAGGGTTAGTCCATTCTTCAGTTTTAAGTACACTTTGTACAGTGTTCATGTTTTTGGATGTGCTTCTTGCCTAAGTGCCAGCACCCAGCACCTACCTGACTGGAATGCCCTTCGTTTATCACTGGCATATAATCCATTCTGTTTATTGATACTGCATTGAAATTTATACATATGACCTTTGGAGAGGGGAGTTATGTACTGGCTTATCCTGTGTGGCAAAAGTCTATTTACCTGGGGGTCTGTGTTTTCCCATGACTGGATGCCACTGATTTTTCAGAGTTGAGCGGATTAGGGACATTGACCTAAATGAAGAGGGCACTGTGGCTTTCCTGTAATGCTTTAGGAGCAGGTAACATCATATTTATCAGCGATATGATGAATAAAATAGACTGACATCGATTCCGTTTTAGAGATGAGGCGCTGAACAAAACTTGGCATCATCATTTGAAAGTTGTGACATGTCCTGAAAGCGCGAGGCCCATTGAGGAGTTCAAACAGATAAAGATAACACCTGTAGACTCACGTGCACATCTACAATACAGTGGGTGAGTGTACACCCTACAGCACAATTTCAGCACTGTTGCTGGGAAACCTCCGGCCAGAACGGCCAGTCTCCTGCGCACACAAAAGCTGCACTCAGGGCAGGTCAAGATCGCATCAGGGAGCCCGCTGTCTAAACTCCCCCCTCCTCCTGCATTTTTGGGTGGGTTTCACTAGCTGCTCCTCCTGGCTACTGTGTTTCTACCTTTCATTCACTGATTCCACCACTTAAAGTCCTTCTGATTGTTCATTACCTACATACTCCATCACATTTAACTGTGAAAGAGCTGCTGTAATGATCTGGAACAAATGACAAGCTTTCATGAAATACTGAACAAAAAACTGAGAAACTATTTGAGAGAAAATCATGTATGGTTCATGGTGAATAAACGTACAGAAGATTGTATGGCGTGAATGTGTTTGGGTTTGATTTGCAAGTGCTGTTCCTGAATTCTGGGTTGCAGGGTGAAACCACAGATTTGAAAGACATCCTGCATGGCTTCTGTCCTCTACATCCTAACTCCAGAAGGTTTCTGGTTGGGAAAGTGAGTTTGGGGCTCTGGTGACAGAAGGGAAAGTAGGGTGCTGTCCACCAGGTGGCAGCACCGCCCCTTCATACAGGGATGACCACTGTAGTCTTGCTGTGGCCAAATAGCAGGTTATGAGGGCTACAAGAGGCCTGGCCTTTTCAGTAGAGGGAGAGTGGGGTTTGGGAGCACTTCTATGGACACTGTAGCAGGGCTGCTGATGATTACAATTGTTCTTTTCCTTTTCTCCATTTTCAGCCCCCTTGTGAAGATTAGAGGTTGCCAGATTCTTAATACTGCCGTTATATTTATTCATAGGACTTTTGGAGAGGTTATGTACTGGCTCATGCTTTCTGGCAATAGTCGATTTACCTGGGGGTCTGTGTTTACACATGTGTTGCAAAAGCACCCCCACGCCCCCTCTCTCTCTCTCAAATTCAAATTCAAATTCAAATTTGCTTTACTGGCATGAAAGGAAAAAGTAACAATGTTGCCAAAGCAATACAATAAAAATAATAAACATTGACAAATAATCAGTAAATAAATAATAATATGTGACAGTTATATATAACAATTAATTCGTAACAAACAAAGTAATATACAGAATACATTTATATTCCTGGTTTTTCTCTCTAGGATTGTGGCATTCTAACATAAACTTTGCCTCTACTGGCAAGGATTTTTCATGTTCTCCAAGGACAAATAATAGTTTTTGTTCTTGAGGGATCAAGCAAAAATTACGGATTTTTTTATTTTTATTTGGGTAAATATTCTGTTCTAATTGTCTGATATTTGGGACAGGACAGCAGAAAATGTGTCTCTGTCTCCACCTCCTGCAAATCACAATGGTTCCACAGTCTTTGTTCTCTTGGCTTTTTTATTGTCAGGGCCGCATGTTTTTCTTTGCTTCAGGGTTTTGATTTCATCCTCTATTTCAGTTCTGTTAATACAGATGTCGAGTGGATTTTGATTAGATTTTATTGTTTTTTCCAAATCATGTCATTTTCGTTTGGTCCTGATCTGGTGCTGAGTCAGGTCTGCCATTTTGATTTCCTTAGAGATTTTCAAAGTCATTTTTCCAAATTGTGCCATTTTGAATAGCTGGTCCTGGCTTATGATCATCAAACTTTTTGTGTAGATCCCAAAATGTGTCTGTATCAATAATGTTTTGATTTTTGGGTTTTCCAAATTTAGTTTTAATGTCTGAATATTGGCTTCACTCCATTTCTATGGGGGCTTTAGGGGACAGATCTTCTCTGCAGGTGAACTGCTCAGCAGCTTCTCTGTCCTGTCCAGGTAAAGTACAGTCTGACAATAATCAGATATAGGGAGCTGTGGTTTAACCAGGAATGCCCTGATGAAGCTGGGGTCTAGGTCAGTGATGACATAATCCACCACACTTTGTCCTAAATGTGAACAATATGTAAACCTTCCCAGGGAGTCTCCCCTGGTCCGGCCATTCACTATAAACAGACCTAGACTTTTACAGAGCTGCAGAACCTGTTGCCCACTCTTGTTGACCACACTGTCATTGTTTTGTCTGGTCGTTGTATTTGGTGACGGGTTAAGAGGAGTGTTACTAAATATGTGTGTGTTTCCATTGGAGTTAATAAAATTAACCTCTTTTCCTGTTCTGGCATTTAAATCTCCACATATCAGCACATATCCCAGTGAGTGAAAATGAACAGTTTCTCTCTGTAAATCAGAGAAACAGTCCCCTTTGTAATGGGGTGGATCTCTTGGTGGTATAAGCACAGAGGAAGACTGGTTTACATTGTAAAATAGAATCTATTCTGAGCCAGATATAGGAGTTGCCTTTTTACTGGCTTTACTGCCCTCTTTTTTCTTTTAACTGCCTCCTCTCTCTCTCTCTCTCACTCTCTCTCCCTCCTCCCTCCGCCTCCCTCTCTCGCACTCCCCTACTCCCCTCCCTCCCTCTCTCCCTTCCGTTTTCTCTCCCTCTCCCTCCCTCCCTCTCTCTCTCCCTCTTTCCCTCCCACTGTCTCTCTCTCCCTCTCCCCTCCTCTCCCCTCCCTCCCTCCCTTCTGCTTTCTCTCCCTCCGTGCCTCCCTCCCTCCCTCTCTCCCTCCCACTGTCTCTCTCTCTCTCCCCTCCCCCTCTCCCCTTTCTCCCCCTCCCTCTCTCCCTCTCCCCCCTCCCTCTCTCCCTCTCCCCTCCCTCTCTCCTCTCTCTCTCTCTCCCTCCCTCCCACTGTCTCTTTCTCCCTCCCCTCCCTCCCTCCCTTCTCTCTCTCCCTCCCCCTCTCCCCTCCCTCCCACTGTCTCTCTCTCTCCACCTCCCTCCCCTCCCTCCCGCTCCCCTCCCTCCCTCTCTCCCTCTTTCCCTCCCACTGTCTCTCTCTCTCCCCCTCCCTTCTCTCTCTCCCCCTCCCCTCCCTCCCTCCCCCTCTCTCCCCCTCTCTCCCTCCCTCCCCCTCCCTTCTCTCTCTCCCTCTCCCCTCCCTCCCCCCCTCTCTCCCTCCCTCCCCTGCCTCCCTCTCTCCCTTCCCGTTTTCTCTCCCTCCCTCTCTCTCCCTCTTTCCCTCCCACTGTCTCTCTCTCTCCCTCCCCCTCTCCTCTCCCCACCCTCCTCCTCTCCCCCCTCCCCTCCTCTCCCTCCCCCTCTCCCCCCTCCCCTCCTCTCCCTCTCTCTCCCCTCCCCTCCCATCCCTCCCCCTCTCCTCTCCCCACCCTCCTCCTCTCCCCCCTCCCCTCCGCTCCCTCCCCCTCTCCTCCTCTCCCTCTCCCCTCCCCTCCCATCCCTCCCCCTCTCCTCTCCCCACCCGGCCCAGGCACTGATAACGGCGGACGAACGCGGTCACGTGAATTCCACATTTCTGTTATTTTTTATTCCACATTTCTGTTATTTTTTATTCCACATTTCTGTTATTTTTTATTCCACATTTCTGTTATTTTTTATTCCACATTTCTGTTATCTTTTATTCCACATTTCTGTTATTTTTTATTCCACATTTCTGTTATTTTTTATTCCACATTTTTGTCATTTTTTATTCCACATTTCTGTTATTTTTTATTCCACATTTCTGTTATTTTTTATTCCACATTTCTGTTATTTTTTTCTTTCGGGTGTTCCTAATCTTTTGGCCGCGTGATTTTATTCCTCTTTTTGAAACAGGAATAATTTACTATTGAGATGTGCCCTGAAGGCACTTAAAAAATTAAAAATAATTTTTTGTTCACCTATTTTACTCTCTCTCTCTCTCTCTCACAGTATTTTCAGTATTTTTCCCTCTCTTTGATCTTCCCTTCACTCTTTGCCTCATCCCAGATCACACAGTTTTACAGAGGATTCAAACCCAACCCAAAACCCAGGATAGAGGGGCATTGTGTCAGAGACGCTGTAGAAGGACAGAGTTCCTGCCCTGTGATCCAGGTACACTCCTATTCTGGAGGAGGAGGGAACAGGGATTTTAGTACTCTTATTATTGTGCCTGAAAGAGTAACTTGAGAGAGAGCAGAACAAACTCCAGGACTTGTTATTACATCCCATTCCACAGTCATAACCCCGCCCTTTCCTGCTGATCTCTTTATATGACACTGCTATATAAACCCCATACTGCCCACTCCACTCAGCCTCCCAGTAACAGCGTCCAGACACACCCTCTCTGCACAACACTTGGGGCCAGCGCTCAAATCTCTCTGGATGATCAGGATATGACTGGATCTCTCCCACACAGGTCACCTCTCTGTTCCCCTCAGACAGACGGAGGATTTTGTGCGCTGTGTTGGGGTCCAGTGTGAGCTGACACCCATCTGATGGAGGAGAAGAGAGGAGAGCTCCACTCACATATTTTACACATCATACATATTTTACACATCTTTCATATTTTATGTTTAAATCTCATATTTTCTTTATTGTTCTCATTTTTAAGATGATTAAAGCTTTTTAAACTTGCTTGTGTCTTCAGAAAGTTACTTTTCACTTATTTTTACCCTTGTATTGGATTTTCAACCTCTCCCCTCCCCTCCTCTCCCTCCTCCCTCCATCCCCCTCTCCCCTCCTCTTCCTCCCTCTCCCCTCCTCTCCCTCCCTCCCTCTCCTCCTCTTCCTCCCTCCCCCCCTCCATCCCTCTCCCCTTCCTCTCTCCCTCTCCCCCTCTCCCCTCCCTCCCTCCCTCCCCCTCTCCCACTCTCGCCCTCCCTCCCTCCCTCTCTCTCTCCCCCTCCACCCCTCCCCCCCTCCCCTTCCTCTCTCCCTCTCCCCTCCCTCTCTCTCTCTCCCTCCCCCTTTCCCTCCCTCCCTCTCTCCCCTCCTCTCCCTCCCTCCCTTCCTCCCCCTCTGTCCCTCTCCCCTTCCTCCCTCTCCCTCCCCCTCCCTCTCTCCCCTCCCTCCCTCCCCCTCTCCTAATCTCTCCCTCCCTTTCTCTCCTCTCCCCTCCCTCCCTCGCCCCCTCCCCCTTTCCCTCCCTCCCTCTCTCCCTCCCTCTCCTCCTCTTCCTCCCTCCCCTCTCTCCCCTTCCTCTCTCCCTCCCCTTTCCCTCCCTCCCTCTCCTCCTCTTCCACCCTCCCCCCCTCCCCCTCCCTCCCTCCCTCTCCCTTTCCTCCCTCCCTCTCCCCTTCCTCTCTCCCTCCCCCTTTCCCTCCCTCCCTCTCTCCCTCCCTCTCCTCCTCTTCCTCCCTCCCCTCTCTCCCTCCCTCCCCCCTTCCTCCCTCCCTCTCCCCTTCCTCTCTCCCTCCCCCTTTCCCTCCCTCCTTCTCCCCTCCTCTCCCTCCCTCTCTTCCTCTTCCTCCCTCCCCCCCTCCCCCTCCCTCTCTCTCTCCCCTCCCCTTTCCCTCCCTCCCTCTCTCCCCTCCCCTTTCCCTCCCTCCCTCTCTCCCCTCCTCTCGCTCCCTCCCTCCCTCCCTCTCCCTCCCTCCCTCCCTCCCTCTCCTCCTCTTCCTCCCTCCCCCCCTCCGTCTCCCTCTCCCCTCCCCTTTCCCTCCCTCCCTCTCTCCCCTCCTCTCGCTCCCTCCCTCCCTCCCTCTCCCCTTCCTCCCTCCATCCGGACTTCATTCATGATTTTGACTTTTTGTCGGGGATCATGCTTAAATATGACCAGATTTTAATTTTAGGTGATTTTAATGTCCATGTGTGCTGTGAATCAAGACCTTTAACCAGGGAATTTCTGCACTTAATTGATTCTTTTAATCTCATCCAATCTGTATCTGGCCCGACACATGAAAAGGGACACACATTGGATCTTGTCTTATCGTTTGGTCTATCTGCTTCTGTAAATGAAATCTGTACAACAGCATGTATCTCAGACCATTTGCCAGTCCTGTTTACATCTTCTATCCCTTGCTCGGGAATCAAATCACGCGCCTCCGCACGCCGTTTGCGCTCGATCAACCAGTCGACCGCATCACAGTTCTCTGATATTTTCAGCGTCTCCTCGATTTGTGCGCTGGATGCAAACTGTGCTCTCAGTGCTGAGGAGCTTATTTCCATGTTTGATTTTACATGTTCTGAAATACTGGATTCTGTTGCTCCTTTTAGGCTTAGACGCACCAAAGCACTTTCAGAGCCGTGGCTTAATGATTCCACTCGTTCTCTCAGGCACGCTTGCAGGCATGCTGAGAGAAAGTGGAAAAAGGATAAACTCTATGTCTCTCTAGAAATCCTGCGTAGTTGCCTATCAGACTACCAGAGAGCTGTTAAAACTGCCAAAACAGAGTATATATCTACCTTAGTCTCCAAAAACACCCACAAGCCTTGTGTTCTTTTTAATGTTTTTAATTCCCTTATTAACCCCTGTGATGTATCCCCCATCATATCTTCACCCACACTCTGTGAAAATGTTCTAAAATTTTTCATTGAGAAGGTTTCTTCTCTTAGGCTAGCCCACACGAGTGTTAACACATTGAGTGTTACCATTGACCCTGCTCCATCTCTGTGCTCTGCCATTTTTGACCAGTTTGAGCCTATATCCCTCCCTTCGCTCGCAGATATTATTAAGCATCTGCGGCCTACATATTGCCCCTCAGACAGCATCCCCTCTCGTCTTCTCAAAGAAGTTTTTGATTCAGTTGGTGCTAGCGTATTATTGCTAATCAATACCTGTCTCAGTTCAGGATGTGTCCCAGCTGCATTCAAACATGCTGTAGTGCAACCACTGCTCCAAAAGAAAAATCTTGACCCCTCGGTTCTCTCTAACTTTAGATCTCCAAGTTACCTTTTTTGTCTAAAGTATTGGAGAAAGCAGTTTTTATTCAGTTACAATCATTTTTAGATAAAAATGACATCTGTGAAAAGTTTCAGTCTGGTTTTAAACCTCGGCACAGTACTGAAACTGCCCTTTTACAAGTTTTTAATGATCTGATTATAATACGACTCTGGTGAGCCTGCTATCCTGGTGCTCTTAGACTTGACAGCGGCATTTGACACAGTGAATCATGAGATTCTTTTATCTCGCCTTGAACACTGTGTGGGTATTGAGGCAGCCCGCCTTGGAGTGGTTTCGGTCATACCTATTGGACAGGAGTTTCTCTGTCCATGTGGGAGATTACTCCTCAGATACAGCCCCACTCACTTGTGGAGTCCCTCAGGGCTCTATTCTAGGTCCTATTTTATTTTCTTTATTTATGCTGCCCCTGGGGTCAATTTTCAGGAAGCATAACCTTTCTTTCCATTGCTATGCTGATGATGTACAGATTTACTTACCTGTAAAATCTCAATGCAAGAAGTCACTGCAGCTTTTACTTGCATGTCTTAAAGACACAAAACTGGATGGATGCTAACTTCCTGCATTTAAATGAAAATAAGACAGAGGTCATTATGTTTGGACATCCAGCTCAATTGGAGGACATTGTTGGTGCTTTGGGCCCCCTGGCCCCCAAAAATGTTCCTGCTGCGAAAAGCCTTGGTTTCACCATTGACAGTGCCTTTAAACTTGAGAAGCAAATTAGTGCTGTTGTCAAAGCTGCCTTTTTTCAGTTAAGACAAATAGCCAAGGTCAAGGCCTATCTTTCTCAAAAGGATTTGGAAAGAGTGGTCCATGCTTTTATAACATCTCGGCTGGACTACTGCAATTCTCAATATATAGGCTTAGACCAGTCCTCTCTCTGCCATCTGCAGCTAGTGCAGAACGCTGCTGCCCGCCTTCTGACTGGCAAAAAGAAACAGGAGCATATTACACCAGCACTGTCATCCCTACATTGGCCTCCTGTCCGTTACAGGATAAATTTTAAATTTTTATTATTTGTTTTTAAGGCAATGAATGGTCTAGCACCTACATACTTGTCTGAACTCCTCAATATGTATACCCCAACTAGATCACTTAGATCATGCAATCAGCAACTTTTGGATATCCCTATGTCGAGCTGAGCTAGGAGGGGTGACCGGGCCTTTGAGGTAGCTGGCCCCAAGTTGTGGAACAGCCTACCGCCACATATTAAATCTTCCCAAAACATAGATGTTTTTAAATCCCACCCACCTTTTTAGTGAGGCCTTTATGTCAGACATAAATGGGAAATCCAGATAATGTACATGTATTTCATTTTATTTCATTTTATTTCATTTTATCTTTAATTTTATTGCCTGGTTTTGTACAGCACTTTGGTCAACCATGGTTGTTTTAAATGTGCTTTATAAATAAAATTTATTATTATTATTATTGTGTGCTGCGCATTGCAATACAAAGCAGAGCTTTGTAGTGCAAAAGCACACACCTTAATATTCTCAGTCATACTTCATAATTTCATTGATTTAATTTTCTTCCTTCAAAAGTTCGGCATGCTACTCCTCCCACAGCTTTGAGAAATCCCAGGCAAGATATATATCAAAACGACCGGAATAGATGGGAATCGATGGGAAATACTTTTCTCAATTCTGCGACATCTCGTTTTCTTACGAAATGCGAAAAACCGACCGATTTTTGCCCATAGGAATGAATGAGAATTCGTAAAAAAAATCTCACAAATTGATCAAACCCACCCCTCTTTGGAGCCACACCACTTCGTCATACTTTGTCGCAGAAACGTGATTAAAGGTTTAAACGGGTCACAAGACTTTGAACTGTGTTGGTCTAAAGACACTTTTTGATATCTTCTACGGTTTTTACAAAATCACAGTTTATGTTTTATGAAATTTTTGAGATTTTCAGATTTTATAACGGGTGTGTATTGCGTGGCTTTAGAGTGCGGTGACATCACCCACTCTAGCATTCAGCCCTTCTAAATTTTATCAAAAATATTCAAGACATTCTCATCTTACTCCCACAGCTTCTACTCTACAACAACAATTTATACATCTAAATGTAGAGAAACTTGTCCTCTCTCATTCAATGTTACTTCCATTGAGATAGGTTTTTTAATAAATTGCCCAAAAGTGCAGAGAGTGCCGGATCCAGCTCTCATTGACTCCAATGTTATCTGAAGCGTCAACTGCCACGTAAAGTAGGCACAATATGGTGATTTATAAACTGTCACCGCTCCTGCATTTTAAATCCTACAGACACATCTCATAGATCGGAATCGCCATTGAAGTCTTGGGTCGCTCAAAATACAAAATTAAATAAATAAATTAGATCTGACTTATACTTTTGAAGATACATGGATTTGTTCGGCACCAGCGCCAGTTAGCTTCACCACTAGCATTCAGGCCGTAAGCAGTTAAACATTTACACAAAGTTGTACACACAAACTGCCGCTACTCCTTATGAAGATATGACGTATAGTTTTGGAAAGAGAAGCGTTTAAACCCGAGCATGTCAGAAAAAAAAGTTAGTTCCTAGATCTCTAACAGACAGAGACTCTCACACACAGAACATGCACGAGCCCCTCTCTCTCTCTCTCTCTCTCTGGTTACGAATCACCAGAGACACACGCGGGCGTGCTGGTTGCCTTAGCAACGGCCTTGACACATAGCAGGCTGTGACATGCTTGTATGTTCAGGCGAGGCTAGCCGAGGCTAGCCCTAGCTTCGACCACAACATAAATATGAAGTCTAAAACTGACACAAATAAGCACAATACATGTAGTATCACTCGTTTTAACCGCAGCATTCACAGCTTGTGACCGGAATAGAACCGGAAGTAGCCGAAGCTAGCGCTAGCCTTGGTTAGCTTCCCATGTTATCTGAGTGGTAAACTGCAGAGTAAAATAAATAAAATATGGCGATTTTTAAACTACCACAACTCCTGCATTCTAAATCCTACCGACACATCTCAAAGATCGATCTCGCCACTGAAGTCTCGGTTCACTCAAAATGATTTTTTTTTACGCTAGCTTGCGTTAGCTTCGTCGCGCTAGTTAACATTAGCTTCGGCGCTAGCTAGCTTAACTAACTAACTGACGGTCTGACTAACTGATTAACTGAGTGACTTACTAACTGACTAACTAACTAGCTAGATGACTGGCTAACTAGTTAGCTGACTGGCTAACTATCTAACTAGCTGACTGGCTAACTAGCTAGCTGACTGGCTAACTAATTAACTAGCTAGTTATCTGACTTACTGACAGACTGACTAGCTAGCTAGCTGACTGGCTAACTAGTTAGCTGACTGACTAACTAACTAACTAGCTGACTGGCTAACTAATTAGCTGACTGGCTAACTAACTAGCTAGTTAGCTGACTAACTAACTAGTTAGCTGACTGGCTAACTAACTAACTAGTTAGCTGACTGGCTGACTAATTAACTAGCTAGCTGACTGGCTAACTAACTAACTAGTTAGCTGACTTACTGACTGACTAACTAGCTAGCTAGCTGACTGGCTAACTAGTTAGCTGACTGACTAACTAACTAACTAGCTGACTGGCTAACTAGTTAGCTGACTGGCTAACTAACTAGCTAGTTAGCTGACTGACTAACTAACTAGCTAGCTGACTGACTCCATCCTGTCCACATTATATGAAAATACCAAGGTTTTTAACTGTTTTATTTCTATGTCCATGTCTTAATGGTTGTGCTAACTGTAACAGGAGGGTGGGTGTGGTTGAGCAACCCATACTTAGCCAGACAACGCCACCTTGGGAATTGTACCCTTATACTGCCCAGACCACCCTAGCAACCACCCAGAACACCCTAGCAACCGCCCAGAACACCTTAGCAACCGCCCAGAACACCCTAGCAACTGCCCAGAACATGTGTATAGATGAGGATGTCTATTTTTGTGAGGACCAAATTTTGTTTTAGATCTGTGTGTGTGTGTGTGATTAGGAGGGAGATCTCTTGTTCTGTGAATTTTCTCCTACAATTTCAGGACTTATTAATCTATTAAATTAACTAATAGATCTCACGCGCAGCAGTGGGGAACAATGACATGCACAACTGTAGGAACAGCAACAAGTGCTTGAAGATAATAATAATAACTCTGAGGCTCTCGATGATTTATGCTAGGGGTGTATCAATAAGTGTATATGTGTGTATATATATATATATATATCAGGGTTCTAGACTGCGACCAAAATGGTCGCATATACGACCATTTTTTGAGAGTGTGCGAGCTACAATTTCACGTGGTCGCATTAGTGCGAGTGCATGATGATCACCGGTGTTTTGGTGCCGCTCCGGCAGCGAATATCACACGGGTACTGCGTTAGCCATTGTGGTTGAAAATAGTACTTTTTCTTCTTCACTGGCTCAGTCGCTCTCTCCCTACCTGCACTCTTACTGCCTGTACCTTCATCATTAGTGCGCGTGCGCGTGTACGTAGCGGCGCTGAAGACAAAAGGCGCGAAACAAACAAACAATCAAAAAAAATGAATCGGTCCATTACAGATTATTTTAAAAAACAAAGTGAGGAGAGAGAGAAGGAGGCTGGTGGAGAGGGAGAGCCAACAATATGTCCCGAATCAGACACGACTGAAGATGAGAGTGCAGGCAGCAGGGAGAAGAGTGCAGGTGGAAGCAGGGAGCGACTGATGAAAAAAAAGTATTGCTTTCGAACACAATGGCTAACGCAGTACCCGTGGTTGCGGTACGAACGGGTGAATTTAGATTCAGATTTCCTTTATTGACATTGGAATACCACAAAATTCAGAGTTCAGTGTGGTGTTGGCCTTGGGATAAAAACTGTTCATTAATCTTGTGGGTCCAAAACATTCAATGTTTGGCAGTGTTCAGTTCACGTATGAATGCTGCAGCTAATAAGTTATGCTGTGGGAGGACAACCGAAAAATGTATTTCCGGAAATCAACATGAATATTCTGATTATTATCTCAGTTTAACCTTAAATTAACGTGTGCTGGACAATAATTCTGCTTAGGTTGAATTTTAATGTGACAAAATGACTGTTTTTGTGGCTTTTAAGCGCTCATTTTACCAGCATTCCATCAATGTTAAATGCTGGACCCCGACGGCACCGAAAAACAGGCAGATTTCACTGCCATTCCATTCTTTACGTATATGGAGCTCGAAAATGGTGATGCAACAATAGCTTTTGCTGGTTTACTTCACGCGCTCATACATGGCAGTTGGTGGCAGTTCGAACTGTCAAAAGTGTGACTGGAGCCAGGTCAATATTTTTGCTGGGTACTCGGTATGTCCGGCCTCATAAGTCCAAAGTCCCTGGTTACTTTTTCATAGTTTCAATGGATTTTGACAATAGACATGTCAGACTTCAATCATGTTAACGCTCTCGAGCGTGCGTCAAAGTTTAGGTAAAGTTTAGCAAATAACAGTGCTGTATCCTTCTTACGTCATTTACATAGCTACAGAACTGTCCGATCACGCCGAATCACTGATAGAAACAAGATGAATTAATGACGATTCAGAAAATGTATAACTTTTAAAGATTTAAATAAATCCTATGGTGGGACTTTTGCCATTTATGGACGGTACGACAGAAAATTCCGGTGCCGTCGAACTTAATCGAATGCTTTTATTTATATCGTTCGAATGACCAAGTGCCGTTAAAAAGCAAATTGTATGGCTTTGTGCTATTCGCGTATGCTAGCTACATCATGCTAACATCGTACAGGGACCAGTAAAGGCTTAGAACACACTAGCACTTAGTTATTGTAAGTTTGATCACCTCTACTGTGAAGTAAAAAAGTGGACAAATTGCGTTTTGTGTGAGAAATCTATTGGCGAGCTCACGTGCACACACAGCGGTCTACATTCTAAAGCTGGGCCATTGACGAATAAAGCTTCTAAAAAGTTTTTTTTTTTTTTAAGTTTGTTCAAAATGGATGTAATGCATATTTTTGAATCTGGAACAATGTGTCTAAACAAGTCTCACTTGTTGTATAACATTTCAAAATGTTTAAATAATTTTTTTTACTGTATTTTTAACTTCACCGTCCAAGAAATGTCAGGTGGCGCAACCAAATATTTGTCAATATATTTTCCCACTATTTATTTTAAGTAAAACTTTGAGATTGTTTGAGATGCCAAAACATGAAAAAAATAAAATTACTCGAATGTACTCAATATGTATTCAGACTAAATATGTTTTATAGAAGGACGTGATATATGTCATGAATTTATCTAATTATTTTACAAGGAAATAATGCACTCGGACACAGAAATTTGCACATCATGTCATTGACCCAGCTCCACTTTGCCCTCCCTACTGTTATGCTAAGCAAAGCTGTTATGCTTTGCTTTTATGTTTGTTATGTTCAGTTATGTTCAGATTAAAATATTTTGCAAATAACAAGTCTGGAGTCACTGTCAATCTTTACATCAATGCAAAACTAGGGTATGCAACTATTCATCAAGGTCATTGATTAATACCATGCTGTACAAAGAAAAAAGGTGGGACCAAATCATATGCTGGTGCGACCAACTGAGAAAGTTGGTAGCACCAGTGCTACCAGTGGAAAAGTTAGTCTGGAACCCTGCATATATATATACATATACAGCCTGTAATCAATATATATATCATCATTTTTTTGCGATTGCGAAGAGACATTTCATGAAACAATTCAACCTTTTCTCAAAACTATTAACACAATCCCACGCCATACTCAAATTATCGTCTAAAAAACATATACTCTTCCATAAAAATTAAACGTTGCCTTCACATGGCACAAACAAGCCATCAAAAACACAGAAAATGTGTTTTCCGGTGGTGCCATGTTGTAGAAGGCATGTGAAAACAACTAGCTCTCATGAAACCTAGTTAAAACTAGCTTAACAAAACAACATAACGGCAAAAAGTCAGTCAAACCGTTGAAAACTTGATAAAGAAACTTAATAAGAAGAGATGGGCAGAAAGAAGCAGCCTAGCGCTGCAGAAAACGAAGGCTCAGGCGAGGCGCATGGAACACCGCCAGGGTCAATGCATGGAGGCGAAAATGACTCTGTTATACTGGCGGAGCTACGCAAGCTAAGAGAAGAGCATACAGACGCGGCTAATGCTAACAAAAAGGCACTGGAAAGACTAGAGACAAATATGAAGGAACTTGTGGGAAGAACAGCCTTGTTGGAGCAACAAACTAAAAATGGAAGAGAGGTTGGGAGAAACGGAAGACAGGACAGTGCGACTGGAAAGAACGGTCGCCTTCCTACTTCACCAAGAGGCAAAGTTACTTGCGAAATGTGACGACCTAGAATCAAGGGCAAGGCATAACAACATACGGATGCATGGCTTCCCGGAGGGTTCCGAGAAAAACGACACCATAGGATTTGTGAGTGAGTTTATTTGTTCATCTCTGCTCTATTGAGAGAGCACGCCGCTCACTAGTTGCCAAACCAAAGGAGAAAGCTGCCCCCCCGAGAGCGATCATCATCCGTTTCCTAGACGATAGAGTGAAAGACCAGGTAATCCAACAAGCATGGAAACACAAGACTATATACGAGGGACAGACCATCTACTTCAATCAAGACTACACGACAGAGATTCAAAAGAAGAGGAAACAGGTGCGGGACGTCATAAAAAAATTAAAGGAGAAGAACGTGAAAGCACAGTCCCCATACCCTGCACAGCTGAAAGTGTTTCTGGAATCAGGAACTAAGACCTTTACTACACTAATGGAGGCTGTACCAATGCTGAAGGACATGGGGATTCACATCGAGGACGATGAGACGGAGAGACTACAGAGGGTGATGATGCAAGGCAGCTGGATCACGGTGACAGGACGGAGTGAGAAGAGGAAGCAGCCACACATTACAGAGGCGGACTTGCATGCCCTCATCGAGTGAACTCTAACGTGAACACCAGTAGGCTATGGTAAGGACTAGAATTATGAGCCTAACAAAAATGCATAGCCTACTGAGTATAAGTGAAGCTAGTTAAATATATCACTACATATTGAAATTACTTGAAACATATTGGTTCAATTGAGCTAAATCGCTACTCAGATGGAGTATGAAGTAACTTTAGAGGATCGAGAAGTTACAGATGCACACAGTGCTATTTCCCCAGGGAGGATTCGCCACATCTCTCTGGAGACCGGACCTTTGGGAGTCCTATTATTTTTTTATTGTATGTTTGTTTTGAAGGAGATGTTTATTATTTTTTGTATTTTTTATTGTGAGATGGTTACTACAGCTGATTTGGTGTATACAAGGTGTACATATATTTTGGTTCCTAGAGGTGTGCAATGGATGGGTTTCAACTTAAAGTAAAATTAATAGATTAAATATTGTGTCATCTAATGTTCATGGTTTAAATCATCCCATTAAGAGGAAGAAAATACTGAGCCAACTGAAGAAATTACAATGCTCAATTGCCTTACTACAAGAAACACATTTGGTTGAATATAAAAAATATAAAAAATAAAAAATTGAAAAGGGAATGGGTAGACCAAGTATTCCACGCATCATATGGCAAGAGAAGGGGTGTTGCTATATTAATTAATAAATCTTTACCATTTTCTACAGAGAAAGTGATAAAAGATAATATGGGAAGATATGTTATGGTTATCGGCTCGATAGGGGATATGACTATCTCTGTACTAAATATTTATGCCCCAAATGAGGAGAATGAGACATTCTTTAAAGACATAGCAAATGTAACTGCCAGTAATGGAAAAGGGATGATATTAATGGGTGGGGATTTCAAGCAGATCAGCAGAAGATTCGATCAAAATGACACAGCCGATTTCATTACAGGAAATATCGGATGCTATAAAAACTCTTAAAAATAATAAATCCCCTGGTACGGATGGGTTTTCGGGAGAGTTTTATAAATGCTTTGCAGAAGTGGTCACACCAGTACTATTTAAAGTATTCAACTATGCTCTATCATCAAGTAACCCGCCAAATACCTGGTCAGAAGCCATCATCTCAGTCCTGCATAAGGAGGGCAAAGACCCAACCTCATGTGAGGGATATAGACCTATTAGTTTGCTCTGCAATGATCTAAAAATATTAACAAACATATTGGCACAGAGAATGCAGAGATATATCGCTAAATTAATAAACCCAGATCAAACAGGTTTTATTCCTTGTAGACAAGGTGCTAATAATATTAGAAGAACCTTAAATCTTATATCCTGCACTAAAAATAATCCTCAGCCTACCATGATGCTCAGTTTAGATACACAAAAAGCATTTGACCGTGTAAAATGGAGCTTTCTATACCAGACATTGGAGGCCTTTGGGTTTCACTCAACCTTTATAGACTGGGTGAAAATGCTAAATAAAAACCCCAAATCACGGATCAGAGTTAATGGGTGCTGTTCAGAATTTTTCTACTTCAAAAGAGGAGTTTGACAGGGAGATTGTCTGAGTCCGTTACTATTTGCTGTAAGCATTGAGCCACTGGCTGAGTCGATTAGACAAAACAAAGATATAAAGGGAATAAAGGATGTAGGGGGGGTAGAACATAAGGTATCTTTGTTCGCGGACGACATCCTAGCTTATTTAAGTGAACCATCATTATCGATACCAAGTCTATTGAACAGTCTGCATGACTATGGAGAAATGTCGGGATACTTGACTAATGAAAGTAAATCAATAGCTATGATGCTTTCAGGGAAATGTCCAGCAGAACTAGAAGGGAAGGTTCATTTTAAATGGACTAATAAAGGGTTTAGGTATCTGGGTATCATCATTACACCGATCACATCACAGCTATTTGATGCAAATTATGCAAAATTGATAACTGAAATAAAGAAGGATTTGGTTAGATGGGAGATTTTACCTCTGACCCTGATGGGGAGAATAGAAACGGTGAGAATGAATCTATTACAAAGACTTTTGTTCTTGTTCCAGTCATTACCTATTATGGTTCCTAGCTCTACTTTCAAATTCAATCCATCCATCCATTATCTGAACCCGCTTATCCTGAACAGGGTCGCAGGGGGGCCGGAGCCTATCCCAGCATACATTGGGCGAAAGGCAGGAATACACCCTGTACAGGTCGCCAGTCCATCGCAGGGCACACACACCATTCACTCACACACTCACACACTCACACACTCACACACTCATACACTCATACACTCATACACTCACACACTCACACACTCATACACTCATACCTATGGGCAATTTAGACTCTCCAATCAGCCTAACCTGCATGTCTTTGGACTGTGGGAGGAAACCGGAGTACCCGGAGGAAACCCACGCAGACACGGGGAGAACATGCAAACTCCACACAGAGAGGCCCCGGCCGACGGGGATTCAAACCCAGGACCTCCTTGCTGTGAGGCGGCAGTGCTACCCACTGCACCATCCGTGCCGCCCATTACTTTCAAATTACTAGATAAAATTATTTCTAAATTTATATGGCAAAAGAGAAAAGCTAGAATTAAATATAAGACAATCCTTTGCCCAAAAGAGAAGGGGGGGTTGAATTTACCTAATTTAAAAAATTACTATTGGGCAGCACAGCTGAGAGCTATAATTATGTGGTTAACTAAAGAGGTGGTTAACAGTGGGGGTAGAAATGGAACAAAAGTCATGTCCAATGGTACCCTTGGAATCACTCTCATTCCTGAATGAAAAGGCACAAAAAAAACTTAAGATTAGTAATGAATGGATCAGGGGAACAATTAAAATATGGTCAGTGGTACGAAAGAAATTAAAATTATGAACTTCTATTTGTAGGGCCACTAAAATAGCAATAAACCCAGATTTTTTACCAACTACTATGGGCTCAGGATATGAGAAATGGACAAACAAGGGGTTAGTATATATTGCACAAGTATTTAAGGAATACACCATGAAGTCATTTGAAGAACTTACAAAGCAATTTAATCTCCCAGCCCATGATTTTTATAAATTTCTGCAATTATGACACTACCTTCAGAAACATGATGAATGGGAAAACCTTTGTAAAAACCATGCAAAATAGAGTTATTATTAATGTCATGTGTAGAGGAAAGGAAAAAAGGGGGATCATATCAAACATCTATAAAGCATTACAACAGGAATCAAATGATAACAATATGGAAGTTAAAGAAAAATGGGAATTGGAAACAAATAGTACAATAATGGATGAAAACTGGGAGGAAACATTCAAAGAAGGTCATAAACTAACTCATAGCCCAACATGGAGGGAATTTGAATGGAAGGTGAAAATGCGGGACTGTAATACTCCATCCATTACTTCAAAATACAGCAACACCTCGGAACTATGTTGGAGGGGCTGTGGACTGGTGGGGCATTTCACACACTTATTTTGGCAATGCCCAAAGCTTCTGGACTTCTGGAAGAATATACAAAAGGAGATTAGGCAGATCTTGGGTATTAAAATAGCCCTAGACCCATTAATTTTCATACTGGGTATAGCTCCTGACAATATCATGGATAGAAACACAATTTATTTATTGAGAATTTTGCTCTAAATAGCCAAAAAAATGATAACAATATCCTGGCTAAAGCCACAACCCCCCAGCATAACACAATGGAGAGACAGGGTAAAAAAGGTTCTTTATCATGGAGGAAATCACAGCCATCTGAAAACGGACAGGTTTGCTGAACGATGGCTACCAATAACACAGGCGATGTCAGACCTTTAGTCACCTCTTCTTCTTTCTTTCTTTTTCTCCTTTTGTTTTCTTTACTATCTCATTGTACTAGCCCAAATCTACTTCATTGTTAGTTGGATTACACTTGTTTTTTTTTCCCTCTTTTTCCTTTTCCACCTTTATTTCTGTCTTGATCTCAGATACAAAGTATGAAAGGTCAATATCTCAGTTATGATATATATATATATATTTTTTTTAATTTAAATTTAAGGTGGTATGAGATGCATTTCTATCCTCAGACCCCACCCTGCCTTTAAAATATTGTATCTTTGCAATATGAAAAATAGGATGAAGAAATACATTTACAATGGGGCTCAAGAGAAAGGGAGAGTTTTTGTGTAGGTATGTGGGGGAGTGTGTGTGGGTATGTGTATGTGCATGTATGTATGGGTACATGGAGACAGGCGTATGCATGTATGTATATATGTATGTATGTATGTATGTATGTATGTGTAAAACTACCAAGTCATATGTGTATGTAGGTATATGCATTGTGGTGGCCCGATCAGGAATCGGTACACCACTGGAGTGGAACGGCCCGTGCGCCGGCGCCAAGCACTGGGAAAGGTCTTTAATCACGTGTATTTCCCCTGTTCGTATCTAGCAGAGCCGCACCGAGGAGAGAGAGCCGGCGGGGAGAATCAGCACCATGGCCAGCGACACGGAGAAAAGACGCGTGAGGAATGCGAGCTAGGATTGAATTAACATTTCTAATTGGACAGGCGCAGCCGGACTGACTCCAAGGAGGAACGAGAGGCCCTACAAAAGACGGGGCGCAACCACAGAGCGGGGCTGAGTACGGAGGGAGACGGAGGAAAAGCCCAGTGAGTTGGAAAAACCAGCAATTAGAAACAAGCAACGACACCACGGTGGAACCACGGGTCTTCGGAGGCCCTACCGAAAGGCGAAGGCGGAACGGACCACCCACAGTCACCAATTTTTTGGCCGGTTATTTTTTTTCCCGTTTTTGAGAAAACTGTTTGGTTGGAACTTTGTGAAAGTGCCCTGAAGGCACGTGGGAAAATAATTAAAACCTTATTTTTGATCTACTCTTGCTCTCTCTGTCTCTCTCTCCCCCCCCCGGGGCGCCACATATGGTGGAGAATGCGGGCATAGAGACCCCAGCTATAAAAAGAGAGAGCAACTAAAAAAAAAAAAAAAAAAAAAAAAAAAATGGAGGACGCCATCAACGCCTTGCTCCGATCACAAGGCGCCCTACAGAAGGCCGTGGCAGAACTGTGCCAAAAGTCCAGCACGGCGACAACCCACCGGACGCCCAAAGACGTATTGTTGAAGCAGACCCCTGATGACGAAATTGAGGCCTACCTCGAAACCTTCGAGCGGGCGGCGTACCTGGAGAAATGGCCTCAAGGCGCCTGGGGCTCCCTCCTGGCTCCATTCCTCAGCGGGGAGGCCCAGAAGGCTTACCGGGGGCTGCCTCCAGCCGAAGCCCACGACTACCCCACCCTAAAAGCTACCATCTTAGCCCAGTATGGCTACAGCCTCCCCGCCAGGGCACAGCGGTTCCACCAATGGGCCTATGACCCCGCCCTCCCGGCGCGAGGACAGGTGATGAGCCTGGGGAGGCTAACCAAAAGTTGGCTAGTCGAGGGCGACGGGCCGCCCCTGCTCGACCGGGTGGTGTTGGACCGCTGCGTCCGAGCCCTGGCCCCGGACGTCAGGAAATATGTGGCCCAGCAGGGGCCCCGCTCCATCGATGCCCTGGTCAACCTCCTGGAGAACCACCAGGTGGCACAAGAGATGACCAGGGGGACAAAAACGGAAAGCCCACGAAGAACCCCAATCGCTGTCCGACCAGAACCACAAACCAGGCCACGGTGGAGAGCGGACGACAGGGAGGAGGGCCTCAGACGGAGGGAGACCAGACGGTGCTTTGCCTGTGGCCGGGAGGGCCACCTGAGCCGGGATTGCCCAGGGAGGGAGGAGTCCATGGCCACTGCTCCTGAGACGGGCCGACCCTGCCACTACCTTACCACCTGCTGGGCCCACAAGGGCACTGCCGCCCCTAGGCTACCCGTCCGGATCGCGGGTCAGGACGCGGAGGCCTTACTAGACTCCGGGGAGCGCGATTACCTTGGTGAGGCCAACCCTAGCAGGGGGGAGAAGGGGAGAAGACATCGCCGTCACCTGTATCCACGGCGATGTACGGAGCTACCCCACCGCCGAGGTGACCATCATCACCCCTAGAGGCAAGTTCACGGGAAAGGTGGGAGTGGTCGAGAGCCTCCCAGTGGAGGTGCTGCTGGGAAGAGACTGCCCCCTCTTTCTCAGCTATTGGAATGAGAGGGCGACCCCTGAGAGGCCCGGCCCCAACCCCCGACCCCGCCGGAAGGGCCACAAGGAACCACACCCGGTTTGGGTAGCCCCCGCCAGGGAGAGTGAGGAGGAGGAGACCCCACCCCAAGGAGGGAGGAGACCGACAACGCAACCCCCTTCGGAGAGCACAGATACAGCCCCGGAGCGACCGGACCCACCACCACCCCGGGAGGGAGAAGGGGGTAGCACGGGGGGGTTTTCGGAGTTCCAGCCCGAACTCGAGAGGGCCCCAACGGACTTCGGCTCCGCCCAGCTGCAAGACCCCCTCCTCGCCCAGGCCTGGAGAGCCGCCGCATACATTGAGGGCGTCCCACAAGGAGGGGTGAGTAGACCGGCCTACCCATATTTCAAAGTAAAAAATAACTTGTTATATCGAACCTGCAACAGTGACCCGGGAGAGCTGGACCAGCTTCTAGTACCTCAGACCCACACCTCCAAGGTGCTCTACCTCGCCCACACCCACTTGTTGGGGGCCCACCTGGGAAGGGAGAAGACCTATGAGCGAATCCTATCTCGCTTTTACTGGCCGGGCATCAAACGGGCCGTGGAGGACTACTGCCGACAGTGCGCGGAGTGTCAACTTCACAGCCCCCGGGTGACGTATCGCAATCCACTAATCCCTCTCCCTATTATAGATGTGCCCTTCCGCCGAATTGCGATGGACATAGTGGGGCCCCTACCCAAGTCCAGCCGGGGTCACCGGTACATATTGGTGATCGTCGACTACGCCACCCGGTACCCGGAGGCCGTACCCTTACGGGCCGCGACGGGGAAGAGCATCGCGAGGGAGCTGTTCCTCCTCTTCAGCCGAGTGGGGATCGCGGAAGAGGTCCTGACGGACCAGGGGACGTGCTTCATGTCGGGCGTGATGAGGGAGATGTGCCGCCTGCTCCGGGTCCGGCAAGTGAAGACATCCGTCTACCACCCCCAGACCGACGGGCTGGTGGAAAGATTTAACAAAACCCTCAAGTCGATGCTAAGAAAAATGATCACAACGGACGGTAAGGACTGGGACCATTTATTACCTTACCTGTTATTCTCCATCCGTGAGGTTCCGCAGGCGTCCACGGGGTACGCACCCTTCGAGTTGCTGTATGGGAGACGTCCCCGAGGGCTACTGGACCTCGCCAAGGAGGCCTGGGAGCAGCAGCCATCCCGACAACGCACCCTCCTGGAGCATGTGGAGGCTATGGACCAGCGGATGGCAAGGATCTGGCCCATGGTCCGGGAACACATGCAACAGGCTCAAAAGGAGCAGGCTCGACTGTACAACAGGAAAGCCCAGGTGAGGGAGTTCCAACCGGGGGATAAGGTCATGGTGCTGATCCCCACTAACGAGTGCAAGTTTCTGGCCAAATGGCATGGCCCCTACGAGGTCGTAGCCAAGGTCGGCCCCGTAAATTACACGGTAAGACAGGTGGGCCGGAGACACCAGCTCCAAAATTACCACATCAACCTGCTAAAGAGGTGGCACGAACCCGTGCACGACCCTGCTCCCCTCTGCTTAACCACAGGTGGCGTCACTGGAACCCCAGAAGTGGCCACTGGAGACCTGCTGACGGACCGACAACGACAAGACCTCCGCGAGCTGGTGAGCCAACACCGGGATGTGCTCTCCCACCTCCCGGGCCGGACTACAAAGGTCCACCACGACATCGTCACGGAGCCAGGGAGGAGGATTCGACTGCGGCCCTACCGGATCCCGGAGGCACGAAGGCAGACCATCCGGGAGGAGGTGGCGAGGATGCTAGACCTGGGGGTCATAGAGGAATCACAAAGCGCCTGGTCCAGCCCGATAGTGTTGGTCCCCAAACCGGACGGAAGCTGGCGGTTCTGCAACGACTTCCGGAGGTTAAATGAAATCTCCCGGTACGACGCCTACCCCATGCCCCGGGTGGACGAACTGATCGAGCGGCTGGGACCCGCTCGCTACATCAGCACCCTGGACCTCACCCGGGGGTACTGGCAGGTACCGCTGACCCCACAGGCGAGAGAGAAGACGGCCTTCGCCACCCCGGATGGCCTGTTCCAGTACCGCGTCTTACCCTTCGGAGTGCATGGAGCCCCCGCCACCTTCCAGAGGCTAATGGACAACCTACTGAGGCCCCACAGGGAGTATGCTGCCGCCTACCTGGATGATATTGTGATCCACAGCGCTGATTGGGAGAGCCACCTCAGGAGGCTGAAGGCAGTGCTCGGAGCGCTCCGGGAGGCCGGCCTGACAGCTAACCCGGCGAAGTGTCGCCTGGGCCTGGAGGAGGCCGACTACCTGGGCCACACTGTGGGACGAGGGTGCGTCCGACCCCAGAGCCAAAAGGTGAACGGAATAACAAACTGGCCCCGACCCATCACAAAAAGGCAAGTGCGCACATTCCTGGGCCTAGTGGGGTACTATAGGCAGTTCATACCTGACTTTGCCACCAGAGCGGCCCCCCTTCACGAGCTGACAAGGAAAGACCACCGGCACACGATAACATGGACCGAGGACGCCGACCGCGCCTTCCTAGACCTGAGAACCGCCTTGGGGAATGAACCCGTACTAACCACCCCTAACTTCTCACAAAAATTTGTTTTACAGACCGACGCCTCCGAGACCGGACTCGGTGCCGTCCTCTCCCAAATCCAGGACGCAACAGAGCACCCAATTACCTACATCAGCAGGAAATTGTTGAAACATGAGAGGAACTATAGCACGGTGGAGAAGGAGTGCCTGGCTATAAGGTGGGCGGTGGGGAAACTTAAGTACTATCTTGTGGGGAGGGAGTTTATCCTGATAACCGACCATGCCCCACTACAATGGATGTACCGGTGTAAGGACACTAACGCCCGGGTGACCCGATGGTTTTTAGAACTCCAAAGTTTTAAATTCACGGTGGAACACCGAGCTGGGAGACTCCAAGGGAACGCAGACGCCCTGTCCCGAATGAACGAGGGGTTCTTTGGTGACGCTCCCGCCGAGGGCGTGGAGCTGAGGGGGAGGAAATGTGGTGGCCCGATCAGGAATCGGTACACCACTGGAGTGGAACGGCCCGTGCGCCGGCGCCAAGCACTGGGAAAGGTCTTTAATCACGTGTATTTCCCCTGTTCGTATCTAGCAGAGCCGCACCGAGGAGAGAGAGCCGGCGGGGAGAATCAGCACCATGGCCAGCGACACGGAGAAAAGACGCGTGAGGAATGCGAGCTAGGATTGAATTAACATTTCTAATTGGACAGGCGCAGCCGGACTGACTCCAAGGAGGAACGAGAGGCCCTACAAAAGACGGGGCGCAACCACAGAGCGGGGCTGAGTACGGAGGGAGACGGAGGAAAAGCCCAGTGAGTTGGAAAAACCAGCAATTAGAAACAAGCAACGACACCACGGTGGAACCACGGGTCTTCGGAGGCCCTACCGAAAGGCGAAGGCGGAACGGACCACCCACAGTCACCGACGGACCGGTGTACCTAATTTTTTGGCCGGTTATTTTTTTTCCCGTTTTTGAGAAAACTGTTTGGTTGGAACTTTGTGAAAGTGCCCTGAAGGCACGTGGGAAAATAATTAAAACCTTATTTTTGATCTACTCTTGCTCTCTCTGTCTCTCTCTCCCCCCCCCGGGGCGCCACAGCATGCATGCACATGGGAACGAATGAGTATGTAGGATTTTGTGTATGTGTATATTTTAAAACAAGTGTTAATGTAAACATCTCCTTCTATTCTGTTTTTGTGTATTCTTGTTTATTAAATAAATAAACAAATAGTTCAATACCCCCAACACACCAGTCAGATAAATTCACAGCAATTAATTCTATTTTTATAGCAGTGAGTTAGGATTCATATGCTTATTTTCTGGTTCTCAGATTTTGATCTTTACAATGTTACACTACTCACAAATGAGGAAGTGTGCAAATTTTTATATATTTAATTTGATTGATGCTGAGTGAAAAGTAATGTCCAGTAAACACAACACCATCGAAGGAACAAAAAACTGTAGTCATTTAAAAGAGGAGTAGCATTCAAAAAAAGGAACTCAGTATATACAGTACTACAAACAAAAAGAGTAATTTAGAGAATAGTTCACAATTCACTGGACTCATTGTCAGCTTGACTCCTGTCTTGTCTCTGGGCTGGGTCAGGCCACATAATGTCATCCACATCACACATGATGTTCACTCTTTCAAGGCAGCGAGGGAAATATGTCCTGGTATGCATGATCCTCCCTGGGATGTATTCAAGTGCAGCACCTCCACCCACATCCCCCACAACCTGCACCTCCACACGCCTCCCCCACAGCCTGCACCTCCACACACCTCCTCCACAGCCTGCACCTCCACACACCTCCCCACAACCTGCACCTCCACATGCCTCCCCCACAGCCTGCACCTCCACACGCCTCCCCCACAGCCTGCACCTCCACACGCCTCCCCCACAGTCTGCACCTCCACACGCCTTCAACATGGCCTGCACCTCCACACACCTTCAACATGGTCTGCACCTCCACCTGCACCTCCACAGTCTGGACCTCCACATGCCTCCTCCACAGCCTGCACCTCCACCTGCACCTCCACAGCCTGCACCTCCACACGCCTCCCCCACAGCCTGCACCTCCATACGCCTCCTCCACAGCCTGCACCTCCACACACCTCCTCCATGGTCTGGACGAGAGTTTCCTGCACTTAAGGGCTGTGATCGTACACCCTCCACCGCCATGCAGAGAGAAATTCAAGAGGGTTGAGGAATGAATATGCAGGCAGAAATAACACCAAGATATCTTGCCTGGTCAGTGAGCCAGGCAGGAACCAGAGCAGCAGGATGGAAACTGACGTTCTCCCAAATGACAACATTGTGCGACTACTCTGGCCACCCTGGCTCCCCTTCTTCCTGTTGCTGCATGTTGTTTTCTGTGTTATTTAGGATTACAACCAGGTGTACCATGTTGTTTTCTGTGTTATTTAGGATTACAACCAGGTGTACCATGTTGTTTTCTGTGTTATTTAGGATTACAACCAGGTGTACCATGTTGTTTTCTGTGTTATTTAGGATTACAACCAGGTGTACCATGTTGTTTTCTGTGTTATTTAGGAATGCAACCAGGTGTACCATGTTGTTTTCTGTGTTATTTAGGAATGCAACCAGGTGTACCATGTTGTTTTCTGTGTTATTTAGGAATGCAACCAGGTGTACCATGTTGTTTTCTGTGTTATTTAGGAATGCAACCAGGTGTACCATGTTGTTTTCTGTGTTATTTAGGAATGCAACCAGGTGTACCATGTTGTTTTCTGTGTTATTTAGGAATGCAACCAGGTGTACCATGTTGTTTTCCATGTTATTTAGGAATGCAACCAGGTGTACCATGTTGTTTTCTGTGTTATTTAGGAATGCAACCAGGTGTACCATGTTGTTTTCTGTATTATTTAGGAATGCAACCAGGTGTACCATGTTGTTTTCCATGTTATTTAGGAATGCAACCAGGTGTACCATGTTGTTTTCTGTGTTATTTAGGAATGCAACCAGGTGTACCATGTTGTTTTCTGTGTTATTTAGGAATGCAACCAGGTGTACCATGTTGTTTTCTGTGTTATTTAGGAATGCAACCAGGTGTACCATGTTGTAAGGCAAGGCGGTGGCTGATGGAGGCACATTGGCTCACGTTGCCTCCTAGTTGTTCTGGCACCTCAGCAATGGCATGCTGACCAATTATATTTATTCCACTGCTCCGCCTTTTCATCAGGTTAAACTCAACAAAGACATATTCATGGGGTTCGGCCAGAGCATCAAGCTCAAAAATTCTCTCCAAGAAAAAGGTATATATTGTAAATACAGTAAGGTAGGTAATACAGTAATCTACAGTAGGGCACTTAGGCACCCTAGCTCACTGGGCAGCTTGTTAATTTTGAGAATCCATTGTTCAGAAGCTCACAGACACAAACTGTGGCCCTATTTATTAATCCTGAGATGGTGACTGATTTGTGTTTACATCTGGAGAAAGGTGTGACCTGAGTTTAGGTTGTAAGAGCACAGCATGCAACCACTGATTTGTTTGTAGAGATTTGCAGGAAACATTTGAGCATCTGCAGCATAGGTTAAAACAAGTGAAAAGTGTTTGAGAGATGTGTTGGTCCTCAGTGAGCTGAAGTAATCACTTGGGAGTTTTTGCTGGAGTTAATATGGAGTGGTGCATTTTAAGACAAATTTTAATTGGGATATATGTTTTGCCAAATTTAGATTTGATTGAGTGAAATGCTCTTCTGGCTTTCTGGCTGAGTTATTTTGTCACCAGGTTAAAGCTACCTGAGGACCTGATCTCCGAGCCCAGGTAATTGTGACTGTACTGTGTTTCAACACTTCACCCTCGTAGGTGAACTTGTATTTGTTCCCCTGCTGTCTGGCCTTCTTTTGGAAGATCATCACAGATGTTTTTACCAAGTTAACTTTTCAGGCCCATGTTTCACAATATTGTTGAACAATGTCAATGCTTTGTTGCCGTTCTTGAGCTGTTGATGACATTATGACCAAGTCATCAGCGCAACACTTTACTAACTGTGTGTGACAGGATTTGTATAGAGGAAGGGGCTTTGCATACGTGTCCTGCCTCACTGCTCCACACACGTTAAGACCCCCAGTACTGATCAGTGGCTGTCCAGTCCTTTCACAGACACTGACACAGGCAGCATTATGATGATGTAAGTCTTTCTACTGTTGGTCACACTGGGGCTTCATGTACAGGGTGAGACAGATGGGTCAATTTGAACTTGGGATATTGGTTATAGTTGATTATAATGTCTTTGTTTAATTTTCACAACACTGTTTTCATAACAGTCGCCATTGTTGTGTGGTTAAATTTACTAGAATATTGTACATTGTTTGACAATAGTCATTGGCATTAATTTTCATGTTTTGTCTTTCAGAATCCATGGCAGATATAGTTATGACTCAGAGTCCAGCTGCTCAGGCTGTTCAGCAGGGAGACACTGTCTCTATCAGCTGTACAGCCAGTCAGAGTGTGGGCAGCGCCCTCGCCTGGTACCTGCAGAAACCTGGTCAGGCTCCTAAACTTCTGATTTATTATTCCTCAAATCGCCAGTCTGGGATTCCTGATCGATTCTGTGGGACTGGATCTAGGACTCAGTTTACACTGAAAATCCAGACTGAAGATGCAGGAGATTATTACTGTCTGCAGGGCTACAGCTCGTTCACACAGTGATACAGAGCTGTACAAAAACCTCCCTCAGTCAGACTGCACAGAGACTGCACTGCTGCAGCTGGGACCTACTGCAGGTGCTGAGGGGGAGCCACTGATCTGGGATCTACTGCAAGGGGGTGAGGGGGAGCCACTGATCTGGGATCTACTGCAGGTGCTGAGGGGGAGCCACTGATCTGGGATCTACTGCAGGTGCTGAGGGGGAGCCACTGATCTGGGATCTACTGCAGGTGCTGAGGGGGAGGCATTGATCTGGGATCTACTGCAGGTGCTGAGGGGGAGCCACTGATCTGGGATCTACTGCAGGTGCTGAGGGGGAGGCATTGATCTGGGATCTACTGCAGGTGCTGAGGGGGAGGCATTGATCGGGGACATATTGCCAGCTGGCCTGTAGGAGGCGCCAGTGAGCTAAAGCCCTGAATACACATCTCTCTGTACTGAAGAGGAGCAGCTCTGTGTCATATACAGAACCCCTACCAGAGCTGCTGCTGAACCACACACACTTCTGTAGCACAACATCACAGAATCACATCGTGTATCAGTTCACAGGGAGCAATGATCACCCAGGTGCTCAGAGGATGTCTGCTTTCTCCCACAGGTGAAATGAATGGGATTTCAAATGAATTGCTTTTAGAATGGGATTTTCAGTTCAGCATTTATGTCATTAAAGCTGTTTCTACTCAGGTGAGATCTATGCAATATCACAGCTGTACTCGAATGAATCATAGTTCTGTATTATTTTTTACCATTTTCTGTGATATAAAGTAATTAATTGGCTTTATGATCATGGAAAAATAGTTGTTCATGGTGCATTTGTCTGACAAAACAGTCAATCCATAGCTTTATAGATTTTACTGTGATCAAAACGGAATGTAACTCCATGACAAAGTCACATGTCAGTAAATGAGGGATTCATCCACATCAAGCAGTTACACATGCGTGTGTTCTATTTCAGACATGGACTCTGTTCCGGATTAGTATTACCAGTTTTGTAATAGTTTTGTGAACGAATGTTACATTTTTAACCTGGAATACTCAAGGACAGGAGATGTGAAAGTACACAGATGTGAAAGTGCACACGTTTCTGATTCTGAACAGCAGCAAAGCTGCCACTCTGGCACACATCACTAAGTTCAGCTGGAGTGGAGATGAGACTGATCTGTATGTGTCACTACAGGACACATAAGGAACCTTACACAAACCATCCAGACAGTGAATACTGCATCACTATCGTTATAAACCCACAATACCTACAGTAACTGCTATATTGTTATCAAAGTCTGTAATGATTTAGTTCAAGGATTAAGGATAAACATGGAATGTATTTGGATGGAAGCACTATATGGCGTATCTTTCAAAGATTGCTTGTGATTGGCAGGTCAGATTCTGGTCAGATTCTAGGACTTTGCAGGCAGTCATGAGCATGTCTTTGTGCATGTCCGTGACCTGTTTTTCTCTGTCTATCTTGGCAGCAGTCATTTTAAGTCAATGTGAGCCATGTTCTTTTATCTAACATAACATACATGTATGTGGAGTTGTTCAAGTTAATAATATTAGTGCTCACTTAAAATATGACTGACCTCTACCATAATAATGTTCTTATTTTTAGGCATCAAAGTTATTGACATTGTTGTTGACTTATTTATATTCAGAGTAAGAGTTTCTGGATATAGCTGTCAATCAACCTAAAGTTTTTGTGACCCCACCATATATGGACTGTTCCAGGGAAGTGACTCCTGTGTAAATTGTACTCTGGGTTTCATTCACTGTTCAGTCTCCCCTCTAATACATCTCTCTAACATACAACCCATGAAGGCCTTCTCTGGTGATACTTGTATACTTGTATTTGCAGTCAAACAGTGCCTCAATAGCAGCCATGTCTATATTAAAATAATGAATATATGTTTTGGACAATATAAAGTGCAGATAGAAAATATAATCAACTTTATGCGAGAATCTATTATGTACTTATATATTACAATGATTACATTCCAATAATTGACAATAATTCCAATAATCTATCTTTTTCATTGGTTTCTTTACTGTATGAAATTCAAACCAAAAACATAATTGCTTGTGATAATTTTATCATGTAAAAATGTTTACTTTTCCTCTGAATTCAATGTTGAACTTCTGTTTATGATTATATGCTTTTGATGCTACAAAGCTGGAGTCATGTAATATCACACAACAATTGTGTACACATGGAATAAGGGCATGAATATTATGAATATGAGAAATGTTTCTTTAATTGGTTACAAAAACTCTATCAAGATAAAAATGAATGGTAAAGCATTTGTAAGGGGAAAGCACATCCCTTTGTCACCTCACTAGATAAATGAGCCTTCCACCTCCTCATGTTCAAACAGCGGTCTCAGTGCTGGGTATTTTGGGCTGTGGGGGTGAGACTCAGATTTGCATGTGCAGGGCGGGGCAGGCTGGTTCTGCTGTCCCTCAGTGGGACTGACTCAATCTCAGAATAGAGCAGCACTGTGGCCAGGTGTCTGGGCCGTCCCCAGGGGGTTAGTGTGAGCTGAGCTGCTGTACAGAACTGCTCTGAGCACGCTGCACACATCACTGCTCCTCTCAGCAGGCCTCCAGAGCTGGGACTGCCCCTCCTCAACTGACTCCACATCAGTTATGACTCACACTCTCTTATCTAGTCTCTGAGTCAACTCTAAACCAGGCCATATCAGCTGATCCTGAGAAGCTGAGTCAGAACACAGAGCTGGAGTTGTGTTCTGGTCCGTTTGAGGGTTTCCCTGTAGAGCTTCTGACTCCACTCCCATGATCAGTGCTGCTGGTGTAGGAGCCGGTGAAGCTGCAGACCTGCTGCTCACACACACTGAGAGCCACACACACTCTTACACAAGCAGCGCCTGCACTGTTAGGAGCCACACACACTTACACAAACAGCTCCTACACCGTTAGGAGCCACACACACTCTTACATAAGCAGCACCTGCACTGTTAGGAGCCACACACACTTACACAAACAGCTCCTACACCGTTAGGAGCCACACACACTTACACAAACAGCTCCTACACCGTTAGGAGCCACACACACTCTTACACAAGCAGCTCCTGCACTGTTAGGAGCCACACACACTCTCTTACACAAGCAGCTCCTGCACTGTTAGGAGCCACACACACTCTCTTACACAAGCAGTGCCTGCACTGTTAGGAGCCACACACACTCTTACACAAACAGCTCCTACACTGTTAGGAGCCACACACACTCTTACACAAGCAGCTCCTGCACTGTTAGGAGCCACACACACTCTCACACAAGCAGCTCCTGCACTGTTAGGAGCCACACACACTCTTACACAAGCAGCACCTGCACTGTTAGGAGCCACACACACTCTTACACAAGCAGCTCCTGCACTGTTAGGAGCCACACACACTCTCACACAAGCAGCTCCTACACTGTTAGGAGCCACACACACTCTTACACAAACAGCTCCTGCCCTGTTAGAAGCTATAGAGCACTGCACCACCATCTACCATCTGGTTAGGAGAAGATGTTCACATGTTCACACGGTCACATGTTCACATATAAAGACTTTATTCAAGAAAAAAGCATAATGTTCTGCATAAATAATCCATGATGAAAGGCTCTGTGTAGTGAAACCCTTTTCTTTATATAATCATATTTTTATAGATGTGGCCGATTAGAATTTCATTTGGATATAGAAATTATTGTGAAGTAAATTACATAAGAAAAAAGAAAAAAAAACACAAGGTCGCATTCATTCATGCGTGTAACACACATTTTTCTCCATAGAGTTTATATCAACTACCCTGCACCAATCCAGTAATGACTATCCATTCACATGCATACCATTGGTTCATAAATGTCTCTTCTTTGTCAGTTTGTGTTCATATTTTGCTTAGTTGAAAAACTTTTTATTCTTGGGTGCATTGCGAAAACATTTTCAGCAAGAGTGTGAATTCACCAGAGAAAGGGCTGACTTAAAGGAATCAGTGCTGACTTTGCACCAGAATAGGATTTCCAGGAGCACAAAAGTCTTTTTTTATAATAACAGCCACTGAAACAGCATCTCTTTAAACAATCTTTCTTATGTCAATGATGTTCATTTAACAGCTGTTGCCAAAATCACAGAAACACAAATAAGAATGCATGCTTGCATACTGCTGAAGAACACACGCAGATCACATGTCAGATATTAGCACTGGAAGCTCAGGCTGGAGGAAGGATTCACACACAGGCTCAGCTCAGCGTGACAGCAGTAAGGAGCAGAACAGGGTAAAAACAGTGTGACCAGAGTGTGTGAGCTGGGCCTCCACCCGGCCTACTAAGAACAGTGGGCTCTCCTCAGTGTCTGAGGGGGGGCAGACAGGGAGCCCTTTGTGGCCTCACAGGTCAGTGACCCTGCCTTCATCCAGTCTTCCTCACTGAGAGTCAGGGAGCTGCTCCAGCTGTACAGACCGTCCTTCCCCAGGACCCCCACGCTCCCGGCCACGCCCGAGCTCCTGCTGGCACCGTCCACTTTCCAGCGCAGAGTCCAGTGTGAGGGGAAGCTCTGGTTGGCCAGACACACCAGTGCGGCCTTTCCCTTCTCCAGCTCCACATTGGAGGGGGGCAGGACTGTGTCACCTGGGAGACGCAGCAGAGAAGTGAGGTCAGAGAGTGGACACAGCCCCATGTGTCAATCATCCTGTCCTCACAATAATGATACAGAGAATATGAGCTGTCACACAGTGGCAGCGGCTGAAGTGGGTTTTTCCATATTTGTGTCACACTGTGTACTATGAAACGCACTGACTGTTGGAGCCATAATGATATGAGTTGATATTATATATGATATTATTATTTGTCTACCTATAGTAAGCCTCCCCCTTTTGGCCGGAGCCGCAACTGCATCTATTTAATCAGTCAAGTAATTTGCGGCACCTGTGTTAGTCCTAGGGAGACGGGGAGACGGAATAGTTTTTTGACCACACAAACAAAAGAAAGGATACAAAGAAAGAAACACACAAAAAAGGCCAAAGCAAAGTCTATTTTTGTTTATTGTAAAAAGTCAATTTGGAGAATATTTTTGTTCAATGTTTAAGCAGAATAAAATGCATTTTTTGTTTCAACTTGAAATCGGATCTCCACGATTGTTTGATTGTGCGTCAAACCCCCGCTCCGGCTTGGACAGTGGCTATTTTGAAGCATCAGTTTTTTAGACGAAATACGCCACTATAATATGTGACAGTTATATATAACAATTAATTAGTAACAAACAAAGTAATATACAGAATACATTTATTCCTGCTTTTTCTCTCTAGGATTGTGGCATTCTAACATAAACTCTGCCACTGTGAAGAGGACCTATATATCTTTCTCTTTCTCTGTCCCCTCCCTATACCCCCTCCTCTCTATCCCCCCTCCCTCTTTCTCCCTCTCCCCATCTCTCCCTCTCTCAAATTCAAATTCAAATGGCTTTATTGGCATCAGCCCAACATTTCCCACACGATGTACAGAACAGAACCCATAAGACCTGGTTACCATGGTGTGGAGGCCCGATCGGGGACAAGGCGGAGAAGGGGGACTTCTGAGGGAAAGGAGCGGATTGGACGGCCCAGGCACTGATAACGGCGGACCAACGCGGTCACGTGAATTCCACATTTCTGCTATTTTTTATTCCACATTTCAGTTATTTTTTATTCCACATTTCAGTTATTTTTTATTCCACATTTCTGTTATTTTTTATTCCACATTTCTGTGAATTCCACATTTTTTCTTTTCTTCCCTGTGTTCCTAATTTTTTGGCCGCTTCATTTTATTCCTCTTTTTGAAAAAGGAATAATTTTTTTGTTCTGGACTATTGAGATGTGCCCTGAAGGCACTTATAAAAAATTTAAAAAATAATTTTTTGTTCACCTATTTTACTCTCTCTCTCTCTCTCTCTCTCTCTCTCTCTCTCTCTCTCTCTCTCTCAGTATTTTCAGTATTTTCTCTCCCTCCCTCCCTCCCCCTCTCTCTCCCTCCCTCCCTCTCCCCCTCTCTCCCTCCCAAACCATAACCCTCTCTCCCCTCCCCCCTCCCTCTTTCTCTCCCTCTCTCTCCCTCCCTCTCCCTCCCTCCCTACCTCTCCCCCTCCCCCTCTCTCCCTCCCCTCCCTCCCCATCTCCCTCACTCTCCCTCCCCCTCTCCCCCCCTCCCCTCCCCTCCCCCCCTCTCTCTCCCTCCCTCCCCCTCTCTCACCCTCCCTCTCTCCCTCTCCCCCTCCCCCTCCCCCTCCCCATCTCTCCCTCCCTAACCATAACCCTAACCATCTCTCCCCTCCCCCCTCCCTCTTTCTCTCCCTCTCTCTCCCTCCCTCTCTCTCCCCTCCCCCGCCCCTCCCCCCCTCTCCCTCCCTCCCTCCCTCCCTCCCCATCTCCCCCTCTCCCTCTCTCTCCCTCTCTCTCCCTCTCCCTCCCTAACCATAACCCTCCCTCTCCTCTCCTCTCCTCTCCCCCTCCCCTCCCCTCCCCTCCCTGCCTCCCTCCCTCTCTCTCTGTCTCTCTCTCCCCTCCCTCTCCCCCCTCCCCTCCCCTCTCCCCCTCCCCTCTCCACTCCCTCCCCTCTCCCCCTCCCCCTCCCTCTCTCTCCCTCTCTCTCTCCCCCTCTCCCTCCCTCCCCCCCCATCTCCCTCTCTCTCCCCCTTTCCCTCTCTCCCTCCCTCCCCTCCCCCTCTCTCACTCCCCTCCCTCTCCCTCCCCCTCCCCCTCTCTCTCCCTCCCTTCCCCTCTCTGTCCCTCCCTCTCCTCTTTTCCTCTCCCCCTCTCCCTCCCTCTCCTCCCCCTCCCCCTCCCCTCTCCCTCCTCCCTCCCCATCTCCCTCTCTCTCCTCTCTCTCCCTCCCCCCCTCCCCCTCCCTCTTTCTCTCCCTCTCCCTCCCTCCCCTTCTCCCTCACTCCCTCTCACCCTCGCTCCCTCTCTCTCTCCCTATCCCCCTTTCCCCTCTCTCTCCCCTTCTCCATCTCTCTCCCCCTCCCCTTCTCCCTCTCCCCTCCCCTCTCCCTCCCCCCTCCTCTCCCCCTCCCCCCTCCCTCTTTCTCTCCCCCTCCCCTCCTCCCCCCTCTCCCCCTCCCTCTCCCTCCCTCTCCCTCTCTCTCCCCCTCTCCCTCTCCCTCCCTCTCCCTCCCACCCTCTCCCTCTCCCACCCTCCCTCTCTCCCCCTCCCCCCCTCTCTCCCTCCCTCCCTCCCTCTCCGCCCTCCCCCCTCCCTCTTTCTCTCTCTCCCTCCCCCTCTCTCCCTCTCCCTCCCTCCCCCTCTCTCTCTCCCTCCCTCCCCCTCTCTCGCTCCCTCCCTCCCCATCTCCCTCTCTCTCCCCCCCTCCCTCCCCTCTCCCTCCCTCCCTCCCTCCCCCTCTCTCCCTCCCCCTCTCCCTCCCTCCCTCTCCTCTCCCCATTTATCCCTCTCCCTCTCCCTCTCCCTCTCTCTCTCTCTCTCTCTCTCTCTCTCAGTATTTTCAGTATTTCTCTCCCTCCCTCCCTCCCCCTCTCTCTCCCTCCCTCCCTCTCCCCCTCTCTCCCTCCCAAACCATAACCCTCTCTCCCCTCCCCCCTCCCTCTTTCTCTCCCTCTCTCTCCCTCCCTCTCCCTCCTCCCTACCTCTCCCCCTCCCCTCTCTCCCTCCCCTCCCTCCCCATCTCCCTCACTCTCCCCTCCCCTCTCCCCCCCCTCCCCTCCCCTCCCCCCCTCTCTCTCCCTCCTCCCCCTCTCTCACCCTCCCTCTCTCCCTCTCCCCCTCCCCCTCCCCCTCCCCATCTCTCCCTCCCTAACCATAACCCTAACCATCTCTCCCCTCCCCCCTCCCTCTTTCTCTCCCTCTCTCTCCCTCCCTCTCTCTCCCCTCCCCCGCCCTCCCCCCCTCTCCCTCCCTCCCTCCCTCCCTCCATCTCCCCCTCTCCCTCTCTCTCCCTCTCTCTCCCTCTCTCCCCCTCCCTCCCTCCCTAACCATAACCCTCCCTCTCCTCTCCTCTCCTCTCCCCCTCCCCTCCCCTCCCCTCCCTGCCTCCCTCCCTCTCTCTCTCTCTCTCTCCCCTCCCTCTCCCCCCTCCCCTCCCCTCTCCCCCTCCCCTCTCCACTCCCTCCCCTCTCCCCCTCCCCCTCCCTCTCTCTCCCTCTCTCTCTCTCTCCCCCTCTCCCTCCTCCCCCCATCTCCCTCTCTCTCCCCCTTTCCCTCTCTCCCTCCCTCCCCTCCCCCTCTCTCACTCCCCTCTCCCTCTCTCCCTCCCCCTCCCCCTCTCTCTCCCTCCCTTCCCCTCTCTGTCCCTCCCTCTCCTCTTTTCCTCTCCCCCTCTCCCTCCCTCTCCCTCCCCCTCCCCTCCCCCTCTCTCCCTCCCTCCCCATCTCCCTCCCTCCCCATCTCCCTCTCTCTCCCTCTCTCCCTCCCCCCCCTCCCCTCCCTCTTTCTCTCCCTCTCCCTCCCTCCCCTTCTCCCTCACTCCCTCTCACCCTCGCTCCCTCTCTCTCTCTCCCTATCCCCCTTTCCCCTCTCTCTCCCCCTCTCCATCTCTCTCCCCTCCCCTTCTCCCTCTCCCCTCCCCTCTCCCCTCCCCCCTCCTCTCCCCCTCCCCCCTCCCTCTTTCTCTCCCCCTCCCCTCCCTCCCTCCCCCCTCCCCCCTCCCCTCCCTCTCCTCCCTCTCCCTCTCTCTCCCCCTCTCCCTCTCCCTCCCTCTCCCTCCCACCCTCTCCCTCTCCCACCCTCCCTCTCTCCCCCTCCCCCCCTCTCCTCCCTCCCTCCCTCCCTCTCCGCCCTCCCCCCTCCCTCTTTCTCTCTCTCCCTCCCCCTCTCTCCCTCTCCCTCCCCTCCCCCTCTCTCTCTCCCTCCCTCCCCCTCTCTCGCTCCCTCCCTCCCCATCTCCCTCTCTCTCCCCCCCTCCCTCCCCCTCTCCCTCCCTCCTCCCTCCCCCTCTCTCCCTCCCCCTCTCCCTCCCTCCCTCTCCTCTCCCCATTTATCCCTCTCCCTCTCCCTCTCCCCTCTCCCTCTCCCTCTCCCTCCCTCTCCCCCAAAAGCCTTTTTTATATCTACAAAGCAGGCAAATATCTTTCCTTTGTTTTTTGTGTGGACATGATTCTTAATAAGTGTGTGTAGAGTGTAAATGTGGTCTGATGTTTGGTGTTTGGGTAAGAAGCCGATCTGACTTTTTGATAGTGCATTGCGTTCAATTAGGTATGTCGATAATCTAGAATTTAATATGCTACAGAAGACCTTTCCAAGGTTACTATTAACACAGATCCCTCTGTAATTGCTGGGGTCAAGTTTGTCTCCGCTTTTAAAAATGGGAGTTATGAGACCTTTATTCCAAGTCACAGGGAAGCTTCCAGTTTTCAGCACCAGGTTGAAGAGCTTTAGGATAGCAAATTGAAGTTTAGGACTGCTGTGTTTCAGCATTTCTGAATTGATGCTGTCAATTCCACAGGCCTTTCCATTTTTTAGAGCTTTGAGTTTTTGTTGTAGTTCTTGAATGCTAATGAGATAGTCAAGAGCACATTGATTATCTTTTATTGTGGTTTCCAATATTTTTAGTTTTTCAATGGTTAAGGTCTGATTAGAAGTTAAACCTTGGCTCTCTGGATTCTTATAAAGATCTTCAAAGTATTTTTTCCAGATATTGCCGTTTTTAATTGGACTAGTCTCTGTTTGGGGAGTTGTATTCATTTTTTTACATAGCTGCCAGAAGGAATTTTGATTTACAGCCTTTTCAATTTTGGTTAGTTCACTCTCCATATATTGTGATTTACATTGAGTTGTTTTTTATATTGTTTTAGAGCCTGAAAGTATTTGAGGCGTCCCACTTGGTCATTGGGGTTTCGATGTTTTTTGTTTGACAGCTTTCTTAAGTTCTTTTTTGATGAAGCACATTCTCTGTCAAACCATTTCTCTTTTTGCTTTGTGCTTGTTTTTCTACTTCTTGATATTTTTAGTTTAGATTTTTTTGCCAATTGTATAAATATGTTGTTCAAATCATGTGTGGCCAAATTCATGTCTTTTCTATTAGGCTGATATTGTGTGGTCAGAAATGTATCCACCATGTAATGAATTTAATCACAGCATAATCACATGTCTCTCTCTCTCTCCCCCTCCCATCTCTCTCCATCTCCCCTCTCCCCTCCTCCCTCCCTCCCTCCCTCCCCCTCTCTCTCTCTCCTCTCTCCCCTCTCCCTCCTCCCTCCCTCCTCGCTCCCCTCCCTCTCTCTCTCTCTCTCTCTCCCCCTCCCATCTCTCTCCATCTCCCCTCTCCCTCCCTCCCTCCCTCCCTCCCTCCCCCTCTCTCTCTCCCCTCCCTCTCTCTCTCCCCCTCCCCCTCCCTCACTCTCTCTCCCTCTCTCCTTCTTTCCCTCCCACTGTCTCTCTCTCCCCCTCCCATCTATCCATCTCCCCTCCCTCCCCCCTCTCTCTCCCACTTCCCTCCCTCCCTCTCTCTCCCTTCCATTTTCTCTCCCTCTCCCTCCCCCTCCCTCCCTCTCTCTCTCCCTCTTTCCCTCCCACTGTCTCTCCCCTTTCCCCTCTCCCCTCTCCCCTCCCTCCCCCTCTCTCCCCTCTCTCTCTCTCTCACTCCACCTGCGTCCCTCTCTCTCCCCTCCCCCCCTCCCCTCTCTCCTCTTCCCTTCCCCTCTCTCTTTCCCCCTCCCCCTCTCCTCCCTCTCTCTCCCTCTCCCCTCCCTCCTCCTCTCCCCCTCCCTCTCTCCCTTCTGCTTTCTCTCCCTCCCTGCCTCCCTCCCTCTCTCTCTCCCTTTTTTCCCTCCCACTGTCTCTCTCTCTCCCTCTCCCCTCTCCCCCTCCCTCTCTCTCTCGCCTCCCTTCTCCCTCCCACTGTCTCTCTCTCCCTCCCCCTCTCCCCTCCCCCTCCCTCTTTCCCTCCCACTGTCTCTCTCCCTCCCCCTCTCCCCTCCCCCTCTCTCCTCGCTCCCTCTCTCTCCCTCCCCTCCATCCCTCCCCCACTTCCTCCCTCTCTCCCCCCTCTCCCTCCCTCCCTCTTTCCCTCCCACTGTCTCTCTCTCCCTCCCCCTCTCCCCCTCCCGCTTTCCCTCCCACTGTCCCTCTCTCCCTCCCCCTCTCCCCTCCCCCACTCTCTTCCCTCCTCCGTCTCTCCCCCCCTCCCCTCCCCTCCCCCTCCCATCTCTCTCCATCTCCCCTACCTCCCCCCCTCTCTCCCTCCCCCTCCCTCCCTCTCTCTCTCTTTGCCTCCCACTGTCTCTCTCCCCTCTCTCTCTCTCTCTCTCTCTCCCCCTCCCCCTCCCTCTCTCTCTCCCTCCCCTCCCTCCACTCTCTCTCTCCCCCTCCCCCTCTCCTCCCTCTCTCTCCCTCTCCCCTCCCTCCTCCTCTCCCCTCCCTCTCTCCCTTCTGCTTTCTCTCCCTCCCTGCCTCCTTCCCTCTCTCTCTCCCTTTTTCCCTCCCACTGTCTCTCTCTCTCCCCTCTCCCTCTCCCCCTCCCTCTCTCTCTCGCCTCCCTTTCTCCCTCCCACTGTCTCTCTCTCCCTCCCCCTCTCCCCTCCCCCTCCCCTCTTCCCTCCCACTGTCTCTCTCTCCCTCCCCCTCTCCCCTCCCCCTCTCTCCTCGCTCCCTCTCTCTCCCTCCCCTCCATCCCTCCCCCACTCCCTCCCTCTCTCCCCCTCCCTCCCTCTTTCCCTCCCACTGTCCTCTCTCTCCCTCCCCTCTCCCCCTCCTGCTTTCCCTCCCACTGTCCCTCTCTCCCTCCCCCTCTCCCCTCCCCCACTCTCTTCCCCTCCCTCCGTCTCTCCCCCCCTCCCCTCCCCTCCCCCTCCCATCTCTCTCCATCTCCCCTACCTCCCCCCCTCTCTCTCCCTCCCCCTCCTCCCTCTCTCTCTCTTTGCCTCCCACTGTCTCTCTCCCCTCTCTCTCTCTCTCTCTCTCTCCCCCTCCCCCTCCCTCTCTCTCTTCCCCTCCCCCTCCCTCACTCTCTCTCACTCTCTCCCCCTCCCTCTCTCTCTCCCCTCCCCCTCCCATCTCTCTCCATCTCCCCTCTCCCCTCCCTCCCTCCCTCCCTCCCTCGCTCCCCTCCCTCTCTCTCTCTCTCTCTCTCTCTCCCCCTCCCTCTCTCTCTCCCCTCCCCCTCTTTCTCTCCCTCTCTCCTTCTTTCCCTCCCACTGTCTCTCTCTCCCCCTCCCATCTATCCATCTCCCCTCCCTCCCCCTCTCTCTCCCACTTCCCTCCCTCCCTCTCTCTCCCTTCCATTTTCTCTCCCTCTCCCTCCCTCCCTCCCTCTCTCCCTCTTTCCCTCCCACTGTCTCTCCCCTCTCCCCTCCCTCCCCCTCTCTCCCCCCTCTCTCTCTCTCACTCCACCTGCGTCCCTCTCTCTCCCCTCCCCCCTCTCCCCTCTCTCCCTCTTCCCTCCCCCTCTCTCTTTCCCCCTCCCCCTCTCCTCCCTCTCTCTCCCTCTCCCCTCCCTCCTCCTCTCCCCTCCCTCTCTCCCTTCTGCTTTCTCTCCCTCCCTGCCTCCCTCCCTCTTTCTCTCCCCTTTTTCCCTCCCACTGTCTCTCTCTCTCCCTCTCCCCTCTCCCCTCCCTCTCTCTCTCGCCTCCCTTTCTCCCTCCCACTGTCTCTCTCTCCCTCCCCCTCTCCCCTCCCCTCCCTCTTTCCCTCCCACTGTCCTCTCTCTCCCTCCCCCTCTCCCCTCCCCCTCTCTCCTCCCTCCCTTTCTCTCCTCCCCTCCATCCCTCCTCCTCTACCTCCCTCTCTCCCCCCTCCCCCTCCCTCTGCCTCCCTCCCTCTCTCCCCCTCTCCCTCCCTCCCTCTTTCCCTCCCACTGTCTCTCTCTCCCTCCCCCTCTCCCCCTCCCGCTTTCCCTCCCACTGTCCCTCTCTCTCTCCTCCCCTCTCCCTCCCCTCCCCTCCCTCCCTCCCCTCTCCCTCCCTACCTCCCTCCCTCTCTCTCTCCCTCTCTCTACCTCCCTCGCCCTCTCCCTCCCTCCCCCCCTCTCTCTCCCTCTTCCCTCCCTGCCTCTCTCTCTCCCTCTTTCCCTCCCACTGTCTCTCTCCCCTCTCACCCTCCCTCCCTCCCCCTCTCTCCCTCTCCCCTCTCTCTCTCTCTCTCTCTCCAGCTGCGTCCCTCTCTCTCCCCTCCCCCACTCTCCCCTCTCCCCCTCTTCCCTCCCCCTCCTCTTTCCCCCTCCCCCTCTCCGCCCTCTCTCTCCCTCTCCCCTCCCTCCTCCTCTCCCCTCCCTGTCTCCCTTCTGCTTTCTCTCCCTCCCTGCATCCCTCCCTCCCTCTCTCTCTCCCTTTTTCCCTCCCACTGTCTCTCTCTCTCCCTCACCCCTCTCCCCCTCCCTCTCTCTAGCCTCCCTTTCTCCCTCTTTCCCTCCCACTGTCTCTCTCTCCCTCCCCCTCTCCCCTCCCCTTCTCTCCTCCCTCCCTCTCCCTCCCCTCCCTCTCTCCCCCTCTCCCTCCCTCCCTCTTTCCCTCCCACTGTCTCTCTCTCCCTCCCCCTCTCCCCCTCCCTCGTTCCCTCCCACTGTCCCTCTCTCCCTCCCCCTCTCCCCTCCCCCACTCTCTTCCCTCCCTCCCTCTCTCCCTCCCTCTCTCCCCCCCCTCCCCTCCCCTCCCCCTCCCATCTCTCTCCATCTCCCTACCTCTCTCCCTTCCGCTTTCTCTCCCTCCCTGCCTCCCTCCCTCCCTCTCTCTCTCCCTTTTTCCCTCCCACTGTCTCTCTCTCTCCCTCTCCCCTTCCCTCTCTCTCTCGCCTCCCTTTCTCCCCCTTTCCCTCCCACTGTCTCTCTCTCCCTCCCCCTCTCTCCTCCCTCCCTCCCTCTCTCTCCCTCCCCTCCATCCCTCCCCCTCTCCCTCCCTCTCTCCCCCCCTCCCCTCCCCTCCCCTCCCTCTGCCCTCCCTCCCTCTCCCCCTCTCCCTCCCTCCCTCCCTCTTTCCCTCCCACTGTCTCTCTCTCCCTCCCCCTCTCCCCTCCCCCACTCTCTTCCCTCCCTCCCTCCCTCTCTCTCCCTCTCTCCCCCCCCTCCCCTCCCCTCCCCTCCCTCTGCCTCCCTCCCTCTCTCCTCCCTCTCTCTCCCTCGCCCTCTCCCTCCCTCCCCTCCCTCGCCCTCTCCCTCCCTCCCCCCCTCTCTCTCCCTCTTCCCTCCCTCCCTCTCTCTCTCCCTCTTTCCCTCCCACTGTCTCTCTCCCCTCTCCCCTCCCTCCCTCCCCCTCTCTCCCTCTCCCTCTCCCCTTCCTCTCTCTCTCTCTCTCCACCTGCGTCCCTCTCTCTCCCCTCCCCTACTCTCCCCTCTCCCCCTCTTCCCTCCCCCTCCTCTCTTTCCCCCTCCCCCTCTCCACCCTCTCTCTCCCTCTCCCCCCTCCTCTCCTCTCCCTCCCTCTCTCCCTTCTGCTTTCTCTCCCTCCCTCCCTCCCTCTTTCCCTCCCACTGTCTCTCTCTCCCTCCCCCTCTCCCCTCCCCCACTCTCTTCCCTCCTCCCTCCCTCTCTCTCCCTCTCTCCCCCCCCTCCCCTCCCCCTCCCCTCCCTCTGCCTCCCTCCCTCTCTCCTCCCTCTCTCTCCCTCGCCCTCTCCCTCCCTCCCCTCCCTCGCCCTCTCCCTCCCTCCCCCCCTCTCTCTCCCTCTTCCCTCCCTCCCTCTCTCTCTCCCTCTTTCCTCCCACTGTCTCTCCTCCCCTCTCCCGCCCTCCCTCCCCCTCTCTCCCTCTCCTCTCCCCTTCCTCTCTCTCTCTCTCTCCACCTGCGTCCCTCTCTCTCCCCTCCCCTACTCTCCCTCTCCCCCTCTTCCCTCCCCCTCTCTCTTTCCCCCTCCCCCTCTCCACCCTCTCTCTCCCTCTCCCCTCCCTCCTCCTCTCCCCTCCCTCTCTCCCTTCTGCTTTCTCTCCCTCCCTGCCTCCCTCCTCTCTCTCTCTTTTTCCCTCCCACTGTCTCTCTCTCTCCCTCTCCCCCTCCCTCTCTCTCACCTCCCTTTCTCTCCTCCCTCCCTCCCTCTCTCTCCCTCCCCTCCATCCCTCCCCCTCTCCCTCCCTCTCTCCCCCCCTCCCCTCCCCTCCCCCTCCCTCTGCTTCCCTCCCTCTCCTCCCTCCCTCCCTCTTTCCCTCCCACTGTCTCTCTCTCCCTCCCCCTCTCCCCCCCCCACTCTCTTCCCTCCCCCTCCCCTCTCCCCCTCCCCCTCCCCCTCCCTCTGCCTCCCTCCCTCTCTCCCCCTCTCCCTCACTCCCTCTTTCCCTCCCACTGTCTCTCTCTCCCTCCCCCTCTCCCCTCCCCCTCCCTCTTCCCTCCCACTGTCCCTCTCTCCCTCCCCCTCTCCCCTCCCCCACTCTCTTCCCTCCCTCCCTCTCTCCCTCCCTCCCTCTCCTCCCCTCCCCTCCCCCTCCCATCTCTCTCCATCTCCCCTACCTCCCTCCCTCTCTCTCCTTCTGTTTTCTCTCCCTCCCCCTCCCTCCCTCTCTCTTTCCCTCCCACTGTCACTCTCCCGTCTCCCTCTCCCCTCTCCCCTCCCTCTCTCTCTCTCTCCCCCCTCCATCCCTCTCTCTCCCCTCCCCCCCTCTCCCCTCTCTCCCTCTTCCCTCCCCCTTCTCTTTGCCCCTCCTCCTTTCCCCCGTCCCCCTCTCCTCCCTCTCTCTCCCTCTCCCTCCCTCCTCCTCTCCCCTCTCTCCCTTCCGCTTTCTCTCCCTCCCTGCCTCCCTCCCTCCCTCTCTTTTCCCTCCCACTGTCTCTCTCTCTCGCCTCTCCCCTCTCCCCCTCCCTCTCTCTCGCCTCCCTTTCTCCCTCTTCCCTCCCTCTCTCTCTTTCCCCCTCCTCCTTTCCCCCTCCCCCTCTCCTCCCTGTCTCTCCCTCTCCCCTCCCTCCTCCTCTCCCCTCCCTCTCTCCCTTCCTCTTTCTCTCCCTCCCTGCCTCCTCCCTCTCTCTCTCCCTTTTTCCCTCCCACTGTCTCTCTCTCCCTCCCCCTCTCCCCTCCCCCTCCCTCTTTCCCTCCCACTGTCTCTCTCCCTCTTCCCTCCCTCCCTCTCTCTCCCTTCCATTTTCTCTCCCTCCCCCTCCCTCCCTCTCTCTCTCTTTGCCTCCCACTGTCTCTCTCCCCTCTCTCTCTCTCTCTCTCTCTCCCCCATCCGTCCCGCTCTCCCCTCCCCCCCCCTCCCCTCTCTCCCTCTACCCTCCCCCTCTCTTTCCCCCTCCCCCTCTCCTCCCTCTCCCCTCCCTCCTCTCCCCTCCCTCTCTCCCTTCCGCTTTCTCTCCCTCCCTGCCTCCCTCCCTCCCTCTCTCTCGCTCCCTTTTTCCCTCCCACTGTCTCTCTCTCTCCCTCTCCCCTTCCCTCTCTCTCTCGCCTCCCTTTCTCCCCCTTTCCCTCCCACTGTCCTCTCTCTCCCTCCCCCTCTCCTCCCTCCCTCCCTCTCTCTCCCTCCCCTCCATCCCTCCCCCTCTCCCTCCCTCTCTCCCCCCCCTCCCCCTCCCCTCCCTCTGCCTCCCTGCCTCTCCCCCTCTCCCTCCCTCCCTCCCTCCCTCCCTCTTTCCCTCCCACTGTCTCTCTCTCCCTCCCCCTCACCCCTCCCCCACTCTCTTCCCTCCCTCCCTCCCTCCCTCTCTCCCCCCCCTCCCCTCCCTCCCTCTCTCCTCCCTCTCTCTCCCTCGCCCTCTCCCTCCCTCCCCTCCCTCGCCCTCTCCCTCCCTCCCCCCCCTCTCTCCCTCTTCCCTCCCTCCCTCTCTCTCCCTCTTTCACTCCCACTGTCTCTCTCCCCTCTCCCTCCCTCCCTCCCCCTCTCTCCCTCTCCCTCTCCCCTTCCTCTCTCTCTCTCTCTCCACCTGCATCCCTCTCTCTCCCCTCCCCTACTCTCCCCTTTCCCCCTCTTCCCTCCCCCTCTCTCTTTCCCCCTCCCCCTCTCCGCCCTCTCTCTCCCTCTCCCCTCCCTCCTCCTCTCCCCTCCCTCTGTCCCTTCTGCTTTCTCTCCCTCCCTGCCTCCCTCCCTCTCTCTCTCTTTTTCCCTGCCACTGTCTCTCTCTCTCCCCCTCCCTCTCTCTCGCCTCCCTTTCTCTCTCTCTCCCTCCCCCTCTCCCCTCCCCGCTCTCTCCTCCCTCCCTTCCATCCCTCCCCCTCTCCCTCCCCTCCATCCCTCCCCTCTCCCTCCCTCTCTCCCCCCCTCCCCTCCTCCCCTCCCCCTCTCCCCCCCTCCCCTCCCCCTCCCTCTCTCCCTCTTTCCCTCCCACTGTCTCTCTCCACTGTCCCTCTCTCCCTCCCCCTCTCCCCTCCCCCACTCTCTTCCCTCCCTCCCTCCCTCTCTCCCTCCCTCCCTCTCCTCCCCTCCCCTCCCCCTCCCATCTCTCTCCATCTCCCCTACCTCCCTCCCTTTCTCTCCCTTCCGTTTTCTCTCCCTCCGCCTCCCTCCCTCTCTCTTTCCCTCCCACTGTCACTCTCCCGTCTCCCTCTCCCTCTCCCGTCCCTCTCTCTCTCTCCCCCTCCATCCCTCTCTCCCCTCCCCCCCCTCCCCTCTCTCCCTCTCCCCCTCTCTCCCTCTTCCCTCCCCCTCTCTCTTTCCCCCTCCTCCTTTCCCCTCCCCCTCTCCTCCCTCTCTCTCCCTCCTCCTCTCCCCTCCCTCTCTCCCTCCGCTTTCTCTCCCTCCCTGCCTCCCTCCCTCCCTCTCTCTCTTTTTCCCTCCCACTGTCTCTCTCTCTCCCTCTCCCCTCTCCCCCTCCCTCTCTCTCGCCTCCCTTTCTCCCTCTTCCCTCCCTCTCTCTCTTTCCCCCTCCTCCTTTCCCCCTCCCCCTCTCCTCCCTCTCCTCCCTCTCCCTCTCCCCTCCCTCCTCCTCTCCCCTCCCTCTCTCCCTTCCGCTTTCTCTCTCTCCCTTTTTCCCTCCCACTGTCTCTCTCCCTCCCCCTCTCCCCTCCCCCCTCCCCCTCCCTCTTTCCCTCCCACTGTCTCTCTCCCTCCCCCTCTCTCCCCATCTCCCTCCCTCCCCTCCCCCTCCCTCTGCCTCCCTCCTCTCCCCCCTCCTTTCCCTCCCACTGTCTCTCTCCCTCCCACTCTCCCCTCCCCCTCACTCTTTCCCTCCCACTTTCCTCCCACTGTCTCTCTCCCTCCCACTCTCCCCTCCCCCTCACTCTTTCCCTCCCACTTTCCCTCCCACTGTCTCTCTCCCCTCCCCCTCTCCCCTCCCCCACTCTCTTCCCTCCCTCCCTCTCTCTCCCCCCCCTCCCCTCCCCTCTCTCTGCCTCCCTCCCTCTCTCCTCTCTCCTCGCCCTCTCCCTCCCTCCCCCTCTCCCTCCCCCTCTCCCTCCCTACCTCCCTCCCTCTCTCCTCCCCCCTCTCCCCTCCCTCTCTCCCCTCCCTCTCCCCCCTCTCCCCTCCCACTCCCCCCCTCTCTCCCTCCCTAAATAAATAATTCAGGATGTAGTTTTTCATTGTATGAAAATTTTAATTCAGGATTAATTAATTTCCCCTCCCCTCCCTCTTTCTCAAGATTCAAATGTGCTTTATTTGCCTGACAAGTGAATTGTGTATTAAAGCATTGACAATAACAACATTACAGTCAAAACAACAACAACCCCCCCAGCATAACACACACATAGTAAACAACAACAACCCTTCCCCATATAAGCATGTATATATCTTTCTCTCTCTATCCCTCCTCTCTATCCCCCTCCTTCTTTCTCCCTCTCCCCATCTCGCCCTCTCTCAAATTCAAATTCAAATGGCTTTATTGGCATCAGCCCAACATTTCCCACACGATGTACAGAACAGAACCCATAAGACCTGGTTACCATGGTGTGGAGGCCCGATCGGGGACAAGGCGGAGAAGGGGGACTTCTGAGGGAAAGGAGCGGATTGGACGGCCCAGGCACTGATAACGGCGGACGAATGCGGTCACGTGAATTCCACATTTCTGTTATTTTTTATTCCACATTTCAGTTATTTTTTATTCCACATTTCTGCTATTTTTTATTCCACATTTCTGTTATTTTTTATTCCACATTTCTGTTATTTTTTATTCCACATTTCTGTTATTTTTTATTCCACATTTCTGTTATTTTTTATTCCACATTTCTGTTATTTACATTTTTTCTTTTTTTCTTTTCTTTCAGGTGTTCCTAATTTTTTGGCCACTTAATTTTATTCCTCTTTTTGAAAAAAGAATAATTTTTTGTTCTGGACTATTGAGATGTGCCCTGAAGGCACTTATAAAAAATAAAAAAAAGAATTTTCTGTTCACCTATTTTACTCTCTCTCTCTCTCTCTCTCTCGCTCTCGCTCTCTCTCTCTCTCGCTCTCCTCTCTCGCTCTCTCTCTCTCTCTCTCTCAGTATTTTCAGGATGTTTCCCTCTCTTTGATCTTCCCTTCACTCTCTGCCTCATCCCAGATCACACAGTTTTACAGAGGATCCGTACCAATCAACCCAAAACCCAGGATAGAGGGGCTGAGTGAATGTGGTCTGGACTCTGTGCAGGAGGGTCATTGTGTCAGAGACGCTGTAGAAGGACAGAGTTCCTGCCCTGTGATCCAGGTACACTCCTATTCTGGAGGAGGAGGGAACAGGGATTTTAGTGTGAACATTATTGTGACTGAAAGAGTAACTGGAGGGAGAGCAGAACAAACTCCAGGACTTGTTATTACGTCCCATTCTACAGTCATTACCCTCCCCTTTCTGCTGATCTCTTTATATGACACTGCTATAGAAACCCAATACTGCCCACTCCACTCAGCCTCCCAGTAACAGCGTCCAGACACACCCTCTCTGCACAACACTTGGCGGTAGTGCTCAAATCTCTCTGGATGATCAGGATATGACTGGATCTGTCCCACAAGAGTCACCTCTCTGTTCCCCTCAGACAGACGGAGCTTTCTGTACGCTGTGTTGGGGTCCAGTGTGAGCTGACAGCCTCCATCTGATGGAGGAGAAGAGAGGAGAGCTCCACTCACATATTTTACACATCATACATATTTTACACATCTTTCATATTTTATGTGTTTAAATCTCATATTTTCTTTATTGTTCTCATTTTTAAGATGTTTAAAGCTTTTTAAACTTGCTTGTGTCTTCTGAAAGTTACTTTTCACTTATTTTTACCCTTGTATTGGATTTTCAACCTCACCCCTTCATCCCCCTCTCCACTCCCTCCCTCCTCCCTCCATCTCTCCCCTCCCTCCCTCTCTCTCCCCCCTCCCCCTCTCCTCTCCCCCTCCCTCTCCCCCTCCTCTCCCTCTCCCCCCTCCCCCTCTCCTCTCCCCCTCCCTCTCCCCTCCCCTCCTCTCTCCTCTCCCCTCCTCTCTCCTCTCCCCCCTCCCTCTCCCTCTCCCTCTCCCCCTCCTCCTCTCCCCCCTCCCTCTCCTCCTCTCTGCTCTCTACCCCCCCCCTCTCCTCCTCTCCCTCCCTCTCCCCTCTCCCCCTCCCTCCCTCTCTCCCCCCTCCCCCTCTCCCTCTCTCCCCCCCTCCCCCTCTCCCCCTCTCCCTCTCTCCCCCCTCCCCCTCTCCCTCTCCATCTCCATCTTGCTCTCTCTCCCTCTCCCCTCCCCCTCCCTCCCCCTCCCTCTCTCTCCCTCTCCCCTCCCTCTCTCCCTCTCCCCCTCTCCCCCCTTCCTCTCTCCCTCTCCCCCCTCCCTCTCTCTCTCTCCCCTCCCTTTCTCCCCTCCCTTCCTCCCTCGCTCTCCCCCTCTCCCTCTTTCTCTCCCCT